>NW_026067957.1:10704481-10767845 GCF_014885135.2 Alexandromys fortis | reverse complement strand
TTCTTTATATATTTTGGAGATCAGACCGTAGTCTGTTGCAGGGTTGGTGAAGATCTTCTCCCAGTCGGTAGGTTGCCTTTTTGTCTTAGTGACAGTGTCCTTTGCTTTACAGAAGCTTCTCAGTTTCAGTAGGTCCCATTTGTTCAATGTTGCCCTTAATGTCTGTGCTGCTGGGGGTTATACATAGGAAGCGATCTTTTGTGCCCAGATGTTGTAGGGTACTTTCCACTTTCTCTTCTATCAGGTTCAGTGTGTTCAGATTGATATTGAGGTCTTTGATCTTGGCCATTCTTCTAAAGTTCCACTTTGCTTCTCTGTCTCACATCATTGTGTTCTTCTCCACGCATGGGCATCCCTTGGTGGACAGAGTTCATGTTGCAAGTTATTTAGGCTGTCATATGTGTTCTGGGTGTTTCAGTGGGATTGCATCCCTAGCCATCTGCTCTCAAGCTATTTAGACTGTCATGTGCTGTTCTGGCTGTTTCAGTGGAACTGCTTCCCTCCCCATCTACTGTCATACGTGGCAATGCTGCAGATAGGGATGTTTGTTATTGAAACAAACAAAGCATGTGGGATTATAGATTTGTATGCAAAACCTTCACAACAAAACTAAGTAGCTATTTGCTTTAAATATGTCAATTAAGTGTTACTAATGTACAGTGCACTTCTGGGTTAAGGATGATTGATAGTCCCACGCAGCGAAGTGTTCTGAAACCACAGTCAGGAAATGAAAATGCACGAAGAGGAAAGAACCAGCAGCTGACAGCACTAGTTACAGGTTTCAAAACAACAGTTTTAAATCATTCCTTTATTGTTTCATCCTTCTGCAGTCTGGTAGCCAACAATACACTAAAAAGTTTTGGAAACACGAAAATGTTTTAGTATGAAGCAAATATCATGGGCCTAACCTTATTTGCTTCACTCAGGAGAACTTTTTAGGAAGCACAGTGGGAATGTTGCCTGAGTGAAGAGAATATATTTCTCTCTTTTAAATGTTTGTCACAGTATCTGTTGCAGTTACAAAACTAATTAAACGGAGAAATGACTTTCCCCTTAGTTTCAATGGCTTGTCTTGGTAAATGGTTACTTTGTCATTTGCTCAAGACCCTGTCCAACGGAGAGACACAGATACAAGTGTTAAATACACAAGGCTATAGCGATATATATATATACATATATGTATATATACACTTATATGTAATATTATTAATAATATAAAAAGAGGCCATAAACTTGAGAGTGGGAGGACATGGGAGGATGACAGGGAATAGGTGAATAGAGGAAAGGAAGATGGAAAGTGATGTCATTTTATTTCAATAAAAATATATTATTTTTTTCTAGGAGCTAAACATACAGGAAGTAAGAGAAAATTAACATTTTATTTAATTATATATACACACAAATATTTATCATTTTAATGAGAAATCATTATAAAATATGAACAGTGTGCCTTTAATTCCTGGCTTATAATTCATGCTCACAGCATTTGTCAACACAGATACACCATGCCTCAGGAATTTGGTCACTCTCCATGGCTAGCATGGTACAGCAAAGATCCATACACCTCCATCTGAAACTTGGTACAGTGGCAGGCACAATACTGACTTTGGACACTCAGGTAAAGCAGGATATGCATCTTGAGTCAACACAATGGTCTGATTGCTCTTCAGTTTTGGCAATTACTGTTAAAACCTGCCTTTTTGTTGGGATTAGTTAAATCCGTGGACTCAGCCAGCTGACATGATTTAACAAAGTTCCCGCTGCTAAATGTAAAAATGTTTGTGCCAGAGACACTGTATAAACATTCGTTTAGTCAAATATCAAAAGGACGAAGAAATTTTTCTAAAAATTCAAATTTAATATTGAAGTCCATTTTATATGTGCCATTTAAATGTGCACTTGAACATTTTTGTAATTCATTTCTTGTTCCTCAATCAAAGTTGAGCACATGTGGTTCAAAGACAGTCAGTAAATGATTCAAATTAACTCCCCACAAAGAAAGTAAGATTTTTAACCTCCAGCTAACTGTTAGCACCAACTGTCAGCTAACAATCATAATGGAAATATGACTAAGCAGAAACTAGACACTAAGCAAGGGAGGATTAATAATTCTTTTAGAATAAAGCAAATCATTGTAATTCAGTCTCTCCTGTGTGACAGGTGGGTGAATTCACAACAATAATGTTAAGCAGAGGTAAATAAGAGCAGTAATAAGATGTGCTTCTATGCTTGCTCATATCTGGAGAAGAATTAGGCATGGAGCCACCTCTGCAACATAAGCAAAAACTAATGAGGTATCTGAAGCACTCAATGTGTTCATAGACTTGATGACTTGTGGAGAACTGTGAGAATGCACACATAGATCTCTCTCTCTCTCTCTCTCTCTCTCTCTCTCTCTCTCTCTCTCTCTCTCTCTCTCTGGTTCTGCCTTGTCTCTATAGGCTTCATTTGCAGGCTTCTGAGCCATATAGCTTCTAGTTGTCACAGCCAATAGAAAAGCAAGAGGATGAGGGAGAATAAAGAGCTAGAAGAAGAAGAAAGCTTTGTTACTTGTTAATCTCAGAATGCACAGGTGCTTTCTTGCAGTGTCTCCGGTGGTCGTCCCTCTAGCTAAGACTCTTATTTCACATACAAGTCAAAACTTCCAACTCTTTTAGGTGACCTTGACTTCTGTTCTTCCTTGTCCCCTCCAGCCTCAGCAGTGCTACTGGTTTGCTACTGTTCCCTCTGGACCCTGTTCAAGTAAGTTCTGTCTCTGTGTAATGAGATCCTTGGGTTTTGTGTCCCCCAAAGTTTAAATGCTGAAGTGGAATATTTTCTCCTTCTGCTTTAGCTGTGACTGATACAGAAAAAAAATTGATTTTGGAAACAAAATGAGCACAGTTCCTATTGAATTATTAAACAGATTGTTATGTGCACACAGAAATAGGCAGTGAGTGCTAAGAGCCAACAAGAGTTTCTTAGGAGCTATCATGACCAGTTCTCCTTTATTAAATTGGTAGCTGAAAAAATGCTGGCATTCATACACGAGTGAGGCCTTTGAAGTGATCTCTCATGATGTCCTTGTGGTTAGTAGACACATGTGGGCTGGATGATACAGATTTAGTCAGGTTTATAGGCTGTAGGAAAATACCTAGAGGGAACCATGGCTGCCTTTCAATATTTGAAGAGGGATTAGATTAAATCTTTGAGACACTTGAGGTTGGAGCCAGGATCAATGTTTGAAGTTCAGGGAATCTGATTTTGGCTCAATAAATGGAAGTGCCTTCGAAGAATTAGACATCCTATGAAATGGAAACAGCTTCCTGGGAGGAAGATGCTTGCCTCTGGTTGTGTCAGGGGCTCATTAGGAAGGAAAAAAAGGACTTCTTGCAGTTGAGGTAAATTGAAATAGATTATCTCCAAAGTCTCTCCCACTCCTAGAAGTCCATGAGTTCACAGAAGGAACCATTCTTGTTTCATATCACACGGCCTCAAATTCTCCACACAAAGGAGTTCAGAATTTGCATGTGCAGTAAGACAGTTCACTGTCTCCACAGGGGCAATCAAGGTTCCTCCTCTATTTGGACAAATAGCCCATATATTTTTTCTCCTCTCTCCTCCCTTCCTCCCCCTCTCCTACCCTCTCTCATGATCCCCATGCTCCCAATTTACTCAGGAGATCTTGTATTTTTCTACTTTCCATGTAGATTAGATCCATTAAATCCTCTGTTGTCTAGGGCTTTGAAGTGTAGGTTCTTTGCTTTATGTTTAAAAGCCACTTATGAGTGAGTACATTTAATATTTGTCTTTCTGGGTCTGGGTAATCTCACTTAATAGGATGTTTTCTAGATCCACCTATTTGCCTGCAAATTTCAAGTTGTCATTATTTTATACCACGGTGTAATACTCCATTGTGTAAATTGTACCATATTCTTCTGTTGAGGACCATTTAGGTTGTTTTAAGGTCCTGGCTATGGCAAATAATG
Organism: Alexandromys fortis; assembly: GCF_014885135.2. Classification (NCBI taxonomy): domain Eukaryota; kingdom Metazoa; phylum Chordata; class Mammalia; order Rodentia; family Cricetidae; genus Alexandromys; species Alexandromys fortis. The sequence continues at coordinate 10,763,877 of NW_026067957.1, read as the reverse complement.
CTGCTATGAACATAGTTGAGCACATGTCTTTGTGGCATGATTGAGCATCCTTTGGATATATACTCAGAAGGGGTATTGTTTGTTCTTGAGGTAGGCTGTTTCCTAATTTTCTGAGAAATCACCATACTGTTTTCCAAAGGGCTCTACCAGTTTACACTTCCACCAACAATGGAGGAGTGTTCTCTTTACCCCACAACCTCTTCAGCATAAGTTGTCATCAGTGCTTTTGATCTTGGCTGTTCTGACAGGTATAAGAGGGAATCTCAGAGTTGTTTTGATTTGCATTTCTATGGTTGAGGATGTTGAGTGCTTCCTTAAGTATTTTTTCAGCCATTTTATATTCATCTGTTGAGAGTTCTCTATTTAGGTCTGTATCCCATTTTTATTGGGTTATTTGTTTTTTGAATGATCAGTTTCTTGAGTTCTTTGTATATTTTGGAGATCAGACCTTTGTCAGATGTGGGGGTAGTGAAAATCTTTACTCATTCTGTAAAAGCTGTCTTGTCTTGTTGACCATATCCTTTGCTTTAGAGAGAGAAGCTTCATGAGGTCTCATTTATAATTGTTTCTCTCAGTGTCTGTGCTACTGGGGTTGTATTAGGAAATGATCTCCTATATCAATGTGTTGAAGTGTACTTCCCACTTTCTCTTCTATGAGGTGCAGTATGGTTGGTTTTATGTTGGGGTCTTTGATTCATCTGGACTGGAGCAGTGTGCATGGAGATAGATATGGATCTTTCTTCTGCACTGTGATATTCAGTTAAGCAAGCACCATTTTGATGTGGGAGTCCCCTCTATGTGCTGTGATTATCATTAATGAATAAAGAAACTGCTTTGGACCCAAGGTCAAACTTAGGTAGGCAGGGAAAACTGAACTGAATGCTGGGAGAAAGAAGGGCTGAGTCAGAGAGACGCCATGGAGCTGCCAGAGACAGATGTTGCTGGTCAAAACTTTAGCTGGTAAGCCACAGCTATGTGGCAATACACAGATTGATAGAAATGGACTAATTTAATATATAAGAGTTATCCAATAAGAAGCTTGAGCTAACAGGCCAAGCAGTGATTTAAGTACTATAGTATCTGTGTGGTTTTTCGAGACTGAGCAGCCGGGAACCAACAAGCAGCCACCCTCCTACTACACCATTTGTTGAACGTGCTTTCTTTTTTCTANGTGCTTTCTTTTTTCTATTACATATATTTTTGATTTATTGCCAAAAATCAGGTATTTGTAGGTGTGAGGATTGATATCTGGGTCTTCAATTTGATTCCGTTGGTCCTCCGATCTGTTTTATGCCAATACCAGGCTGTTTTCAGTACTGTAACTCTGTAGAGCTTAATGGTAGAGATTGTGATGCCTCTAGAAATTCCTTAATTGTACAGGATTGTTTTAGATATCTTGGGTTTTTTGTTTTTCTTTATGAAGTTGAGTATTGTTTTTTCACAGTTTGTGAAGAATTTTGTTGGGATTATGATGGGCATTGCATTGAATCTGTAGATTGTTTTTTATAAGATTGTCATTTTCTACTATGTTTAGTCTACCTACCAAAGAGCATGGGAGATCTTTCCATTTCCTGGTGTCTTCTTCAATTTCTTTCTTTAAAGAATTCTTTATAGAGAAAATTAAAATGGTTAAGAAAAACTTAACAAAATGTTCAACACTCTTAGTTATCAGTGAAATCAAAATTACTTTGAGATACCTTTTTAAATCTGTCAGAATGGCTGAGATAAAAAACATAAAGGATAATTCATGCCAAGGATGTGGAATAAAGGGATACTCATCCATTGCTGGTAGGAGTGCAAACTTGCACAATCTGTATTGAAATCAAGATGGTGGTTATCCAGAAAGTTGGGAATCAATGTTCCTCAGGATTCAGCTATATCCTTCTGGGACATATACCCAAAGGATGCTCCATCCTGTTACAAGGGCAGTTTCTCAGCCTTGTTCATTGCTGCTTTATTCATAATATTCAGTAACTGGAAACAATTGAGATGTTCCAAACAGAAGAATGGATAAGAAAATGTAGTATATTTATACCATGGAGTTTACTCAATTGTTTTTTTTTTTTAAATGACATCATGTAATTTCTAGGAAAATTGATGGAACTAGAAAAAAAAACATCCTGAGGAAGGTAATGCAGATTCAAAAAGATTAATATACTATGTACTTGCTTATATCTAGATTTTAGCTTAATATAAATTAGGTAAATCACATCCATTCTAATTGAAACAGAGAGGTTATGTTTAGAGGAAGGGGTTAAGTGGGACACATGGATCTTTCTGAGAGGGGGAAATAGAAAAGATTTTATGGGTTGATGATAGGTGAGTAGTAATGGGAATGAGAGAATAAGGTGGGGAGGCAGAGGAGAGATATGGTAGAGGGCGAGAATGTAGGGAGGGAAAGCTGGAATTGAGGGCATTTGAGGGATGATGTGGAAAACTAGCATGGTGGAAGCTTTCTAAAATACATGGAGGTGATGATAATCAACTCTCCCAACAATGAATAATACAGGGCCCCAATTGGCCATCTCTTGGCACCAAAGGAGGCTTCTAGTAGTAGAACTGGATTACGCTAATTTGAGTTATTGGCCTATGGAGTCCCGTAGAAATCTCCAAACAAACCAGGCTGTTAATAAGACAGGTTGCTCTCTGCAAATTGACAGTGGTGCCCTCTTGCTGAGGATAATACCCACACAACTCACTGAACATGGAGAAGTTGAACTGGTGCCTATATAGAGACTTCACCTCTACCTTCTAGTGTCTTTGGTGCAGGTAGTTACTCTGCAGTTACCAAGAGAGAAATGTAAATATGAACCCATGCATGAAACCTTTGACCTACAATCTGTCCTGCAAGATATGTTAGGGCAATGGTGGTACAGAACCTGTGAAAGTAGCCAGTCAATGTCCGATTTGATTTAAGGCCTACTATATGAGAAGGAACCTATGCCTGACACTGCCTGGGTAATCAGGAGCCAGAGATTAAATATCCTAGAGACCCATGGTAAAACCAAACAGTTCTGGTCTTAAAAATAATTACCAATAAATGACTCCTCATAACTTCACGCTGTACTTATAAAACAATGACTTCTTCAGTCATTATCAGAAACATTTCCTTTAGCAGCTTTTGAAAACAGATCCAGAGACTCACAAACAAATATTGCATAGAGAGAGAGTCTAAATGGGATGTCTCCATCAATTCCCTTACCCCAGAGATCATGGGATCCCACAGTCAAGGAGGAAGAAAGAGTGAAAGAGTCAGAGGGGATGGAGAACATGAGGAGAACAAGGCCCCCTAAATCAACTAAGGAAGGCATATATGAGCTCACAGAGACTGAAGAAGCAAGCACAGGACCTATCTAGGTCTGCATAAGGTCATCTGTGTATATATTATAGTTATTAAGTTTATAATTTTATGAGAATACTGAGTGGGAACAAGTGGTTCTCTTGATCTTATGCCTACTCTTGGGACTGTTCCTCCTGTTGGGTTGCCATGTCCAACATAGATATGATGGTTTTTGCTTTATTTTATATTTTATTTTGTCATGTTTTGTTGTGATCCCTTAGAAGCTTGTTATTTTCTTATGAGAGACAGAAAGGGAGTGAAAGTAGAGGGAAGAGGAGGAACTGGGAGGAAGAAAGAGAGGGGAAACTATAACCAGGATCTACTGTATTAGAAAACAATCCATTTTCAAATAAAAGAAAACTTAAAAAAAAAAGAAATTTGAAGGTTTATACTGAGGAACACTAAATCTCTTTGTGTTAGTTATTTGTTAGAATATACTTGTCTTTATAAGAAATTTGAAGTTTTTTTTTGAGTTTAATATAAGAACAATCTTTCTCCTTCCCTTTCCTCCCTCCAATGCCTCCCTTATACTTCTCTTTGCTCTTTTTTAATTCATGTCCTCTTTTAAATTAATGGTTGTTGAATATATATGTATATTACTTATACACACGTTTATAAATATATGTATATAAATATAAAAGTACATGTAAATATATAAGTACACATACAAATATATGAAAATATTCAGGAGGATGCCTATATGTTTTTCTTTGGGTTCTCCTTATTTAGCTTCTCTAGGATCACTAATTATAGGCTCAATGTCCTTTATTTATGGCTAGAAACCAAATATGAGTGAGTACATCCCATGTTCTTCTTTTTGGGTCTGGCTTACCTCACTCAGGATAGTGTTTTCTATTTCCATCCATTTGCATGCAAAATTCAAGAAGTCCTTGTGATTAACCTTCATCAGGTGATGAAAGGAGACAGAGACAGAGACCCACATTGGAGCACTGGATAGAAATCTCAAGGTCCAAATCAGGAGCAGAAGGAAAGAGAGCACGAGTAAGGAACTCAGGACCGCGCGGGGTGCACTCACACACTGAGACAATGGGGATGTTCTATCGGGAACTCATCAAGGCCAGCTGGCCCAGGTCTGAAAAAGCCTGGGATAAAACTGGACTCGCTGAACATAGCAGACAATGAGGACTACTGAGAACTCAAGAACAATGGCAATGGGTTTTTGATCCTACTGCACAAACTGGCTTTGTGGGAGCCTAGGCAGTTTGGATGCTCACCTTACTAAACCTGGATGGATTTGGGTGGTCCTTGGACTTCCCACAGGGCAGGGAACCCTGATTGCTCTTTGGGCTGAGGAGGGAGGGGGCTTGATTGGGGGAGGGGGAGGGTTATGGGAGGTGGTGGCGGGGAAGAGACAGAAATCTTAAATAAATTAATTAATTAAAAAAACAAATATATGAAAATATGAGTATATGTATAAATAAGTATATAAGTACAACTTGTTCAAGGCTGAATAAGGTTACTTGTATATAAGAAAGTTTTATTGAAGGTTTTGAAATTTTTACTAGGTTCTTTAATTATCTGTTCTGAGGAAAACAGTTTAATTTCAACTCCAATCAATCAATCAATCAATCAATCAATCAATCAACCCAGCAATCAATCCAGCAATCCAGCAATGATTATCAGTGGTAATGTGCTTTATCAACTACATGTTATATTTTTGGCATCAGAAACAGCTATTGGGAAAATTTTAAGCAGGAGAATTTTGTTTCTTTTTTACTACATAGAATCATGCATTTAAAACATTTCAAGTAACTTTTAAGTTACCTTCTACCAATAAGAGCAGAATATATACTATGTATTCCTACTTTTGAATTCAGATATGTATGAGTGAGTGAATATGGCTTGGACAATGAATACACAGGCAAACTTTTAGTAAAAGAATTTTTCTCATTTATTTCAGATGAGTGAAGAGATATTTTGAGTTTCATATATAAACAAAACACTGAAGAAATTGCATGTTATGCTCACTTTAAAAGTTTCCAGGGGCACAGTTATAGATCCCTATGCCAAGACTTAATTATCATGAGACTTGATGAATATTGTGTTGTAGGCTTTCACACAATGCTATGGAAACAGAGAGGAACACATGTGAATTTATTCTGGTCGTGGAGGCGAGGTGAATGGAAAGAGTTGATGAAGAAAAATTGCACAGGAGGGATGACATTTAAACTGAGACAAAAATAAAAAAATTTCCCTCAGAAAAATATGAAAGAGGAAGAATCATAGGCAGAAGAAACAATTTGTGTAGTGTCTGAAGGTGTTGCTTTCCTACCACACTAACCAGCAGCTAAGTAATTTTTTGGAAACCCTGAAGACTTTATTTTTGTTAGATTTTGCATAGTAAATTGCTGATTCTTACTGTCTCACAGATTCATCATGATATATATAATATTCATCATGATATATATATGTATATATATATATATATATATATATATAAGCTTTAGAAAATAATTCTATCAAGAAAATTATCCATTTCCTTTAGATTTTCCAATTTTTTGGAGTAAAAGTTTTTGAAGTATGACCTAATGATTCTTTGGATTTCCTCAGTGTCTATTGTTATGTCCCTTTTTATTTTTATTAATTTTGATATTATCTGTCTGATACTTTAGGTAATATGAGTCAGGATTTGTTTATCTAATTGACTTTTTAAAGAACCAACTCTTTGTTTCATTGATTCTTTGTATTTTTCTCTCTGTTTCTGTTTTATTGATTTTAGCCTCAGTTTGATTATGTCCTATTCAGTATCACTATTCATCTTGGAAGTGCAAGCTCTTTTTGTTGTTGTTCTAGACATTTGGGTGTGCTGTTAAGTTGCTGATATGAGATCTCTCCAAATTCTTTATGAAGGTACTTAGTGCAGTGAACTTTCCTCTTGGCACAGGTTTCATAGTGTCCCATAAGTTTGGGTGTGTTGTGCATTCATTTTCATTGAATTCTAAGAAGTCATTAATTTCTTTATTTCTGCCTTGATCCATTAATCATTCAGTAGAGTCGTCCAGTTTCTATGATCCTGTAGGCTTTCTCTAGTTTCCATTATTGAAATCCAGTTTTAATCTGTAGTGGTCTGATAGGATGCAGGGGATTATTTCAGTTTTCTTGCATCTGTTGAGACTTGCTTTGTGACCAAGTATGTGGTCAATTTTAGAGAAAGTTCTCTAAAACTCCCCAGAACCTCAGATAGTGTATTTTCTTGCATTTGGATGATACATTCTGTAGATATTTTTTAAGTCCATGTTCAAGCAGAGATGCATGGATCTCCCTGGGAATTGGAAATAGAATAGATTTTGTGGGTAGACTGCAGGTGAGTTGGAATGGGATGTCGAGGGATCAGGAACATTGTCTATGATGGATTCAGAGAGAGAGAGAGAGAGAGAGAGAGAGAGAGAGAGAGAGAGAGAGAGAGAGTACTGGGAGTGACAACTGGAATTGGGAGTCACTGTAGGGGTGATGTGAAAACCCAATGCAGTGAAGACTCCCTGGAATCTATGAGGGTGACCCTAGTGAGGACTCCTAGTAATGAGGGATACAGAGCCCTAACTGGCCTAATTCTATAACGAAGAAAGTCATCTTGTGGTGGGACTGGGACATTTACCTAGCCACAAAACTTTTGATCTACAAGTTGTCCTGCCTATAAGATGTGCTGGAGTAATGGTGGCACAGAACTTAGAGAAATGGTCAACCAATGAGCCCATATCTGGCCCTGGTGAAAGGCCAAGAACCAGAGGCTGAATAGTTAAGGAACCCAGAGTAGAACCAAACACGACTGAACAACAAGAAAATAAATCAATGAAATGGTTTCTAAGGATATTCTGCTATACTCATAGATCAGTGCCTTGTCCGGTTGTCATCAGAGAGGTTTTATCTAGCAGTCTCTGGGAGTAGATGCAGAGAACCATAGCCAAAAATTAGGTGGACCTTAAGGAAGCCTGAAGAAGAAGGGGAGGAAATATTGTAAGGGCCAGAGGAGTCAAGGATACCATAAGAAAATGGCCCATAGAATTAACTAATCTGGGCTCATGGAGGCTCACAGAAACTGAACTGACAATCACAGAACCTGCATAGGTCTAAGTTAAGTCCTCTGCATATGTTATGGCTGTGTAGTTTGGTGTCCTTGTGGGACTCCTAACAGTGGAAGTGAGGGATGTCTCTGACTTTTTTGCCTCCTTTTGGGACTTCCCACTCAGCTGCCTTGTCCAGCCTTGGATGCTTGCTCTTTTCTGATGGGAAATGAAGGAGCAGTGACTCTTAGATTCAAGGGGGACTGTGAGGTGTGAAGTGAGGGGGTAACTGCATCTTGATGTAATAATGTATGAGGAAGAATAAATACAGAAATAAATAAAAAATAAAATAATTTCTCCTTTCCAAAATGACCTACGCTGATACTTTTTTTCCACCAAAGACTTTATGTTGTATATAAAAAAGCATGTACAGTATGGAATATGATAACACTAACATATCATTATTAGGATGAATTTTGTAAAATATGTCTCATAATTCCAATATTTGTGTCTTTTAAAATATGTCAGCTTTTACAACAACCAATAGAGTAATGGACTTTCCTCTTGTCTAGCTTTGTTGTTTCTGTCTTGGACAGTCTTAGAAACATTGAAAAGAATAATTTTCATGTAGACAGAATAAAGAGGAAAGAACTAGCTATTAATACCCAGGTGGATTTACTTAACAGTTTCAACAGTGTTGGCCTGAAGAAGTTTTGTAATAATCTAGAAATAATTAGTTAATAGAAAAGACTAAGAAAAGGTTGTGACTAGCACTATAGTCTAGTGGTCTGAAATTTATGACAGACACAGCCCCGAGTATAATCCCTGGTACTAACATTAATAAAATGAAAGAAAATGCCAATAAAGGGAATTTTTGTCTAAGAAAACATTATGTTCAGAACTTTCCCAGGGTTCTAATATTTGAACATAACATACACCAAATTTTAATGTTGCTTTCATTTTTTTACTGTTGAAATGTTCATCTTTGGATCTATTGATTTTTTCATTACAGAGTCAGTGTCTCTTTTTAAGGGTAGTTTAAAACCAATAATTTAATCCACATTCTACTGAAAAAGTTTAATGTATGTGCTTTACCCAGATGTGTTTGTCCTGCTTTAAAGATCTGATTTTAATTGCTAGCATCATTTTAAAAAGAATCAATTCAATGAAAAAAAAATGCTATGTTTTCCCTCCCCCTCCCTTGAAACTCAAGGGAGAATATGGATGAACAACAAAAACATGCTCTGTGCAGTCTTCTTTAATGTTTCACTTTTGTGCTGTATGAAATCAAAGCCAAATTGTTTGAGGCAGCTCAAAGTTCTGTGTTTGAATTATCCAGAGTGCGTGTGTTTTGCGGTCATCTCTTGTGATGATTTCATTTTGTTCTTCTGGTATGCAACATCATATTAACACATGCTAAGTAAGGGGCAGTTTTTAAATAGGCATGCTTTGTTGCTAAATCTGCCTCTAGTTTTGACTGGGCCAAACATTATTCTGGAGTTAGTAGTAAGAATGACTAAGACAGATGACGTGGACAAAGCCCTCAGAGAGGGCTGCATGGCACAAACTGGATATTATTTTATAGATAAAGGTCACTTTTTGTTACTCTGCCCCTTTGGGTAGATATGCAATATTGTTCTCACTTATCTATCTCTCCATTGCAAAGCCATTTAAACAATTGCCAAAGAAATCAAAGAAATTATAGCCAACTGGCCTGCCTTTGACTTCTATAGTCAACCAGAATTGTTTGTCTTATGTTTATTTTTGATAGGCAGTCACATAACATGGAATGATGCAGGGTTACTTTTGGAAATAGATTTTTAAGTAAAATTTCTTTCTAACATTGCAACAGTATTATTTACTTAACACCGTTGGCTTTAATAGCACAAATTTGTATCAGACTAGGTAAATTAAACAATGAAAACTTATTGTGAAGATATTATACAATGTACAAGGGAAGGAAGAACACGCCACATCCCAGGTCTTGCCAGGGGGTATAACTAAAATTCCAGAAAATTTGGGATGTTCCTGCATTCTTCTCACATATTCCTGAACACATGCACATGTCAGTGTGCCTCCCTGTGCATGTGCATGTGTGTGTGTGTTGTTGTTTTCTGTGGTTACATATACATGCACCTGCACTTCAATGTCTTTTCTCTAATGACTCTATATACCTTCTTCTCTAAAGCAATGTCTCACAGGTTCTCTTTTTAAAAGTCCCCAGTTCAGCTTCAGTCAAGACAATCTAACTGATCCTTGCCCTTCATTAGCCAGGATATATGTATGGAACTAGGTTTTATTTCGCGGGTAAACAGTCTTGATTTCAGAGACAGGGAATATATGGGGTAGGGGCATCAACCCCTCCAAAAGTAGCTCAGTTGAAAAGTTGTGCAGTTCAATTTACTTAAATACACACAGATACAATTTCTAACTTCTTTATAATTATCACATACTCATTGAAACATTGTTATGTAGAGCATTTGACAGATTTGACAACATGGTTAGGACATCTTGTATGTTGTGGGGAGCGCGGGGCCCCTTTGTTCCATCTCGCCTGGCTAGCTTACACCCAAAATAATCACACAGACATTGTATTAATTCAATTACTGCCTTGCCCATAAGCTCTAGCCTCTTATTGGCTAACTCTCACATCTTGATTCAACCCATTTCTAATAATCTGTATGTCACCATAAGGTTGTGGCTTACTGGGAAAGATTCAGCATATCTCACCTGGCAGCTTCATGGTGGCTCTCTCTCGGCCCTTCTTCCCAGCATTCAATTCTGTCTACTCTGCCTAACTAAGTCTGCCCTATCAAAAGGCCAAGGCAGTTTCTTTATTCAACCAATGAAAGCAACACATAGACAACATAAGGACCTCCTACGCCACTTGTATATATTTTTATCTTCATCTTTTGTAAGTTTGGGGCTATAAGTCATCATTCTGCTTCACACTCCCCTGAAAAATGGGGATATTGACATTTACTCTTCTGGAACTGTGCTAGTTAACACAAGCACACATAAAGATATTAAATTTAATAGTTTATCTTTCATGCTTATAGTAAATGTAGCTATTATTAGTTTCTTTATATTTAGAATGATTTAGAGTCACATAATCAGCATTTTAAAATCAAATGAAGTCATATATATTGTTGGCTCAGGAGGAGCTACTTTGAAGCATTCCCTGAATAACTTGAAAATATAGCCATGAACATTGCTTTCTCAAGGTTTAACTATAAAGCCACTTAATAAAGAAACAAAAGGAAATGCAAAGTCAGTCTCAAGCCATCTTTCCAAAATTTCTACTACTAGAGAAATATTTTCAGTTTTTGGTGATGCCTGTTTAATAACTAATTGTTATTTATTTCTTTATTGCTTTTTAGAGACAAGATTTCTCTGTGTAACTACCCTTGCTGTTATGGAACTTGATTTATAGATCAGACTGGCCTTGAACTGCCAGAGATCCATGTACCTCTCTCTTCCAAGTGCTGGGATTAAAGGCATACACTACCACACCTGTTGACAGAGGTTTCTGTCCCACCAGGTTCTTCTGTCCTTCAGTCCCAAAGGATCACATAGAGGTCTCCATCAATTATAAACTGATTGGCCCAGTATCTCAAGCTCTTCTTACTAACTAATTTTTATAATCTGTATTAGCCTATAATTCTTGTCTGTGTTGGCCACATGGCTTGGTACCTTTTTCAGTGAGGCGGTCACATCTTGCTTCCTCTGCAGCTGGGTCATGGCTAGAGACTGAAACTTCCCTCTTCCCAGAATTCTCATTGCCCTGCCTCTACTTCCTGCCTGGCTATTGCCAATCAGTGCTTTATTAAAAATAATACACGTAACAGGATAAAAGACCATTGTCCCATAGCACACACCTAGCACTAATGTTATCTTAATGTCTTTCACATAATTCACTTTATATCAGATAACCACTTAAAATTATTTGACCTCATGTGTAGAATATTAGTTTTGAAAATGTATATGTGCATGTGTGTGTGTGTGTATGGGTGTGTGTGCTGCATATGTGTAGACATGTTTCTATGTGTGTGAGTGTGTATGTATGTATGTATGTATGTATGTATGTATATATGTATCTGTGCATGTGGACAGCAGATACTGACCGTGGCTACCTTCCTGGATTACTTCCTTATTTGAATATGGTGTCTACAGAATGTGTGCCCACAACATTAAACTTTTTATATGGTGCTAAACATCCTAATTTAAGTCCACATGCTTAGATGACAAACACTTAGCCATATCTATAGGCCATGAAATTATTATTTAACATGGCCTTTACATAACTTTTCTAACAAACTTAAACCTAAGTGTGCAACATAGTGTTCATCATTTGACTACATAGAATAATCTGGTGGAAACCTTCTCCTTGAAAGACAAAAATAACTCCACACACTGCGGATAAAAGTTTACAAAAACTTTTCCCCCCTTACTTGTACCATCATTACCTCTCTTTTTATTTTAAAACAATCTTTGTTTTCACACACCAATACCAGTTCCCACTACCTACCTTCCTCCCACTCCCTTCGCCTTCCCCCTATTCCCTACCATCCATTATTCAGAGAGGGTAAGGAACCAGCAAAGGTTGGCATATCACTTTGAGGCATGACCAAGACCCTCCCCTTAATCTAGGCCAAGCAAAGTATCCCTCCTAAGAGAATGGGCTTCAAAAAGTCAGTTCAAGAACTAGGGATAAGTCCTGTTCCTTCTGCCAGTGGTCCCTCAGGCGCCTCAGCCACACAACTGTCACCTACACTCAGAGGGTCCAGTTCCATCCAGTGCTCGTTCCCCCTGCTGTCAATGCGGAGTCATTAAGTTCCCACTAGCTCAGGTAAGCTGTTTCTGTGGGTATCCCCATCGTGGGCTTGACTCCTTTGCTTGTTTTCTTACTCCTCCATCTCTTTCAACTGGACTTTGGGAGCTCAGCCCAGTGCTTCACTATGGATCTCTGCCTCTGTTTCCATCAGTTGCAGGATGAAGGTTCTATGGTGACAATTAAGGTAATCATCAATCTGACTACAGGGGAAGAATAGTTAAGGTACCCTCTTTACTATTGTTTAGTTATCTGTGGTCATCCTTGTGGATTTCTGGGAATTTCCCTAGTTCCAGGTTTCTTGATAGCCCCTTAATAGCTCCCTCAATCAAAATATCTTTTCTTGCTCTCCCTTTCTGTCTTTCCCCCATCTTGGCTATCCTATTCTCTCATGTTCCCCTCTCCCTCTCCATCTTTTCTCTCCCTTACTTATGCCCTCCCTTCTCCCCTTCCCAATTTTCTCAGGATATTTTATCTATTTTGCCTTCCCAGTGGGATCCATGTATGTTTCTCTTAGGGTTCTCCTCGTTACCTAGTTTCTCTGGAATTGTGGAATATAGGATGGTTATCCTTTGCTTTATGTCTAATATCCACTTATGAGTCAATATATACAATATTTGTCTTTCTGGGTCTGGGTTACCTCACTCAGGATATTTTTTTCTCGTTTCATTTATTTGCCTGAGAATTTCACATTTTCTTGAAGTACTCCATTGTGTAAATGTACCACATTTTCTTTATCCATTCTTTGGTTGAAGGGCATATCTAGGATGTTTACAAGCTTTGGCTATTACAAATAATGCTGCTATGAACACAGTTGAGCAAATGTCCATGTGTTATGAGTGTGAATCCTTTGGATAAATGCCTGAGTGATATTTCTGGTTCTTGAGAAATTGAGTCTCAATTTTCTGAGAAACTGCCATACTGATTTCCAAAGGGGCTAAACAAGTTTGCAATCCCACTAGCAATGGAGGAGTGTTTCCCTTACTCCACATCCTATCCAGCATAAGCTATCATCAGTGTTTTTGATCTTAGCCATCTTCAACAAGTGACAGTGACATAACTGGATGTTAACATATGAAAGAATGCAAGTAGATCCATGTCTATCCCCATGCACAAAACTCAAGTCCAAATGGATCAAAGATCTCAACATAAATCCTACCTCACTGAACCCCATGGAAGAGAAATTGTGAAGTAGTCTTGAATGCATGGGCACAGGAAACCACTTCCTAAATATAATACCAGTAGTACAGATGCTGAGAGCAACAATAAATAAATTGTACCTCCTGAACCTGAGAAGCTTCTATAAGGCAATTTTATTTGTCAATAAGACAAAATGGCAGCCAACTGAATGGGAAAAGATCTTCACCAACCCTACATCCGACAAAGAACTAATCTCTAAAACATATAAAGAACTAAAGAAATTAGGCATCAAAATACCAAATAATCCAATTTTAAAAATGGGGTAATGATCTAAACAGAACTTTCAGAAGAACCTCAAATGGCAAAAAGACACAATGTTCAACATCCTTAGCCATCAGGAAATACAATCAAAATGACTCTGAGATACCATTTTATACCAGTTAAAATGTCTAAGAAATATACAAAATCTTAATGAAGGCATACCACATTTATGGAAATAGATATTCCATTAGAAAAGGGGCAGTCTGTCAAGGAGCAGGTAGAAATGAATCTCTGTGGTGACTGTCTGTCCATTGGTAACCCCCACACTCTATGGGTGCTGGTAGCCCATGGGATCTGCTTGCTTATGGAGTGTGGTTTGAATAAGGATGTTCCCCCATAGATTCATTTATTTGAACACTTTGTTCTCAGTCGGTGCAACTATTTTTGGCAGGATTAGGAGGTGTGTTTTTGCTGAAGGAGGGGCATCTCTGGGGGTTGATTTTGATAATTCATCAGGTCATTTTAGTTTCTCTCTGTCTGTCTCCTTCTTGTTGACCAAGATGTAAACTCTGAGAGACTGCTCTAGTGCCATGCCTGCCTGCCTGGTGCCATGCTCCCCCCATGAAGGTCATGGATGCACTACTGGAAACTCAGTTCTTGGTGATGACAAGGTCATCAAGGTAAATGCTGTTCTGGACTCCTGTTGTCTAACTGAATTCTCTAGGAATTAACTATAAGTGCTTTTAACTCTTATACTGTATAGAATAACTATGATTTATTTGTAGAACTTCAGCTATAAATATGGTATTGCTTATTTGAAAATTAGTAAATTAGTGTGTTTGAGAGTTTATTATTTAGCTAGAGAACTCAAACAGGATATTCATTGTATTTGCTTTAATGACTATGAGTACTTATCCACATATTCCCTCACAATAATCCAGTGTTATGACTGAAAGGGCTGGGATGCAGAAATTAAATGACAAACTAAAAGTCTGGAACTAATATTCATTGCTGGAACTAAGAACAGACTTGAACATTTTGAATTCTTTATCCTATGAATCATGACCACAGGACTGTCTCTTTAAGCATGGAGATACCCAGTCTTCTCCCACATATAACAGTCAATTTCAAGAAAGGACTCAGGAGTTTGAATTTTACATTAAAAATATTTATTATTATTATTTATATGCATATGTGTGTGCCTACATGAGTTTATGTGCAACACGTAGGCACAGATGTTCGGGGGAGGGGCAGACAAGTGTGTTTATTTCCCTGGAACTGGAGCTACAGGAGGCTGTGATCTGCTTGATGTGATTTCCAGGACTTGAACATGAATTCGATACTAGAACCTAGAACAGTATACATTTTCAACCACAGAGTCATCTCCCCAGCTTCAGAATCTGTTTTGGAATAGAAACCCCAGGAGAATCAGGTGTGGATATTCCGCTTTGCTATGCATTGCTTTAGGTTATTCAGTGTACCAGTGGAGTAACGTTGCCAAGAAATAGGCCCACTATGTTTAGGATGCTGGAGTATGGAATTGAGCTGGGAGGCAGGACGTGAGGCTGAGAGTCAGGGTAGGGATACAGGGATACAATCTTTGTATAAACTGGTGCTGACCAGGCATAGAGAGGAAACATTTGCCATGTGCTCCTTCAGCGATTTGGACAATGAACAGTCATTACTGTGTTAAGCTTGCACAGAAAAATCCCAGGAGGATTTTATCCTGGAATTCTTTTTAGTCTTTTTTTTTTTCCAAAATAAAAACTGGACACAAAATGTCTTAAATTAGGGAAGAATTCAGAATCGAATGTTTCTCTTTGCCCTTATATGGATTTTTTGAGGCACTGTCTAAAATATCACGTTTTTTTTCTATGCTGTCTTCGTCGTGAATGCAGGCAGCAGTTTCAACCCTTGGATGTCTTTCAAGTGAAGACATTACACATAACAACAACACACTTTATATTTCTTTTCAGTGACACAGATTTTTATCATGTGAGGGTCAGGGCTGGGTTCAAAATGTTGCTCATTTAGGAGAGAAGAATTTCTGTATCTCAGATGATAAAAACCCAGAGAGTAAATGAAGTATAAGGAAACACTTATATCTATTTTGTAATGATTATGAACTGGAAACTTTAGAGATTGCATTATATCTGACTGGATATTTAAGCATGAATAGCTATCTTTAATTCATCTCTCAAAATTCAAGTAGATGCCTATGACTCTGGCAGCCAGGCATCTATTCAGAGCCTGGCTTTCAACATAGCCACTACTGTGTGTTAGGAACCAGTATGAGATTTCCCCTCAAGCCATGGGTAGTTGCAGGAAGTGACCTCTCAATTGGTCCATTGTCTAAGAAAAATTTTTGACTGTCTTTTCTTGCCCTGGTAAAAGAGACAGAACCAACATATTTGTGGGATAGTCCCCATAAGCCTAAGCCAGTACTTCCCCAAGCAGTCATCCTCACTTATTCTTCTTCTCCTTCAACCTTCAGTTTGTCTTAGAAAAATCACTAAATATGATTTTTTATGTCATATAATTTAGGATTCTTTATTATTTGTGACTGATCACATCCTAGCAAACAGACAAGGTGATTTCTGCTCAATGCAACACAAGGGCATTTGCTGAGCAAAACCTACTCCATTTTTCACCCTGTTCCTCAGTTCTCATACACAACAACCTTTCCTCTAGGTAAAGCAGAAAATGTGGGAGGAGGTACCTCAGTTATACAACTTTGATTTAATTTAGTTCATAACTTCATAATTAGTGGGTTTGGGGTAAATAAATTGTTCAACAGACATAGTTACAGTTCTTTTCTTCCTCTGCTCTATATTCCAACAGCTCACCTGTTCCTGAGTTAAAGCTAGCTAGATTGTTGTAGGGACCCTGTCTCTGCCTTCTGCACAATGGGATTTTAGGGAGACCCCCTCCACTTGCCTGCCTGCTGTACTTGGGTATTGATATTTGAGTTCTGGACTCATGATTGTGTAATGAGTTGCTGTGGGAGAATGCTCTTGTATACTGTAAAGATCTGTTACTCATATTGGTTTAGTACAATGCTGATTGGCAAGCAGCCAGGCCAAAAAAAAAAAAAAAAAAAAAAAAAAAAAGGCAGGACAATCAGACTAGGAGAATTCTGGGACTAGAAAAGGCAGAGCCAGATACAGAGGAAGCAAGATGAGAATGCTTTACTGAGAAAAGTTACCAAGGCATGCGACTAAATATAGACAAGATATATGGGTGAATTTAAGTCATAAGAGCTAGTTAGTAATAAGCCCGAGCAATAGGCCAAAGAGTTTGTTATTATTACAAGCCTCTGTGTGTTTATTTGGTACTGAATGGCTGCTGGACTGGGTCGACAGAAGTTTCTGTTTACAGTGAGTTCTCTGTTCACTAAGCCAATGACCTCATTCTGTTTTTATATATTTAACCATTGTGTCTAATTGTTGAAGTTATTCCAAACTGTTCCTTAACTTTCATCTGTCAGAGATTACCTGTATTCCATGTCAAATCCCTTTACATTATATTCTCTGCTAAGAAGCATGAATGAAATAAACTAATAATTGATAAAGTACATGCTGGTCACCATAGTACTTTTAAGAGCCAAAACACCTCAGAGCTATTTATGCTAAATACATTGATTTGTTCTTGCAGTCTTTTAAGTTTGTTTCTTCTTTCACATTAGCTTTGTGAGTGTTCTGTTTCTGGCAAAGGCCTCAAACCAGTTTTCTTGACTCTCTTTTAGAAGCCTATCTTGTGATCTGTTGCCAAATGAATCTTTGAAAATCATCTCTTTTTATCATGTCATTCTTTACCAAACTTGACCTCCTTGATACCTATTGTTTATATCGCCTGGGTGGTAGATAGAAGACTCATAGGCCACCCCTTCCTCCTTGCTCATGGATGACACTAATAATCAGTCGGGTTTGTTTCCCTAAGAGCCAAGCACCCTGGGTGCTCAGTATGATCCCATTCAATGAAACACTTTTTAATAGGCAGAGGTCATTTTCTAGATGTCTTAGTTAGGGTTTCTATTGCTGTGAAGAGACACCATTCCTAAGGCAACTCTTATAAAGAAAACATTTAATTGGGGTACTTGTTTACAGTTTCAGAGGTTCAGCCCATTATCATCATGGTGGAGAGCTTGGCAGCATGCAGGCAGTCATAGTACATCAGAGATAGCTGTGAGTCCTACAACTTGTAGGCAACAGAGAGTAAACTGACACACTGGGTGGTGTCCTGAGCATAGGATCCTCAAGGCACCTCTTCCTCTACACACAGTGACATACTTCCTCCAACAAGGCCACACCCCCTCCAACAAAGCCACACCTCTTAATAGTGCCACTCCTTATGAGATTATAGGGTTGATTACATTCAAACTGCCACACTAGAGGAAGCGTCCTATTCACATTCAGATCACATGGGACATTTTAAGACCTGCAGCCAGTGATCGCGGCATAAGTATAACTTTCCTGTTTGGTTTTAGCATGCTTGTGAATCAATGCACTGTGTGTGCTTTGTGCTCTCCTGGGTCTTAGCCACCGTTTCTAGGCTTTTTCTTCAAGATGTTCTTACTCTGCTTTCCTGTTGTGCTAGGCCTTCCCCATAGTGTCAAGTGGTTTTCCTGGCTCTCTGATATTTTCTTGTGCCATGACAGTCAGGGATTGTTTCAACACTCTAAGGTGTTTGAGTCACCTATTTCTTTACTAAGTAAGTTTTCCAGCAGGCTGTCAGGTAGCTGTAGTTTCTTTTGGAACTGACATCCTTCAGTTAGATTTTAGAAAGCAGGCATTTTATTTTTACATATTTCTATAGTGTTTACTGATGAAGCCTAGACTATTTTGTTTAAGCTCACAAATGGAGGTAAGTGAGCATACACACACACACACATACACACACACAGTATGGTTCCTTGGAGTCTAGCATAAAATGTACTTTTCTTTAGTGTTTCTGAGACAGGGTCTCACTTTGATCAATCCGGAACTCACATAGACCCACCTGCGTATGTCCCCCAAGTGAGGAGATTAAAGTTGAACACTGTCACAATCAGCAATATTTTTAAAATGTAGAATAGTAAATTAGTGGGTAATTCTTAAACTTCAGCTGGGACTAGGGAAGCACTTTTATGTTAAAATCATTAAGCTACGATTAGTATTCTATTAAATGAGCACAGCAATAAAATGACTCCTGATGATACATCGCTATACCCGTAGATCAATGCATTAGCCTGCCGTCATCAGAAAAGCTTCCTCTTGCAGCAGATGACAGTTAACACAGAGACCCACAACCGAACAATGTTCAGGCCTTTTGTAATCAGGTAGAAACCTTGGCACAGTCAACTTTCAATGAAATCTCTGTTACATTCTTTCCTCACAGTTCAGGGATCTATACAGAAGGAGAGAAGGAAAAGGAAGAGAAGGAAGGACTTTAAGAGCCAGGGGTAGTAGACGACTCTAAGGAAACATAGTCTGAGAAAAAGAAAAAGAAAGCTCTCAATGCCTTTCGAAAAGGCTTGTCAGAGGGGGAATGAAGAAAGAATACTGAAATTTAAGTGAAAACTTGTTCAATGCAGAACATTGGAAGAAAATGGATGGCATGGAATGGCTTTTTCAATGACCTTAACTGAGAACAGTTTACACCTTCTTTCTGCCATGCCAATAAAATTATGGTTGCTAAACTATTAATATGCTTGCTCAATGTCAATATCTAGGAAGCCAGAGCTGGGGAAAGGTTTTAAACTGGAAACACCCACTTTGGGGAGAGAGCTTCCAGTTTTAGCCTTTAGACATTTGTGTTTCTGAGGTAAATGAGGTTATATGCCATTGCCAAAGGAGTGAGTTTGGGGTTAGGCATCCATGGTCTGTCTTCTACAAGCCCACAAGAGGACTCTAAGACTGATCTCGGAAGCAGCCCTTACTAGGGAGGAAGGAGGAGTCATGCTTCCTGTTTCTGTGCCTGGTAGTTTTAATTGAGTCTCAAGAGATTTCCCTAGAAGTCAGTGGTTGCTCCAGTCTCAAAAGGGAGAGACACACGTGAAAGGAGAGGCAGGACTGTATTCGCAGATCTCTTCCGAGTCCTTCCACTATGGATGGAGTAGTTTGTTGTAACAAAATACTCAGTAGCAGGAAGTGGAAACAACGGTGAACTGAAAGAAAACAATAACAACAAAAGGAAAAAGCTAAAATCTAATTTTAACCTATTCAAAATCTAAGTTTTTACTTTTTATTTTTTTTTGAGGGGGGATTAGAGTTGGTCAGTCTAAACATTTTATGACTAATGGGCTATGATTAATGAATAATTTTAACTCATTATGTAGTAACACCACAAGGTAGTTGAAGTTATCTGAACTTACAGAGAATTCAAAGTGTGTCCTTGGGAATGCTTAGCTCTTTGCATTTGGTATAATGATTATGGACTTTTCTACTAAAAGCACTTTGTAGACAGACGAGGAGTGGTTTCTAAAGTCCTGCCTAAGAGTTACCCATTTCACTTGGCATAGAGGTGCATCTTGTCAAAATATATTGAGTACTGAAGACTATAGTTATTATAGCTTAAAAGCTTTTGCAGATATTGATCTAGACATTGGAGTGTCCCTCCTTATATAGACAGAATACTCCTAGAGATTTAAAGGAAGTATACTAGGAAAAGACAGATAAGCATTGAGACTTTTTTTTTTTAAATTTCTCTTTGACTAATAGGGAGTTTTTTTTTTTTTTTCTCTTCTTCTTCTTCCCAGGAAGGAGCTGACAGATATGTTGCAATGTCTTGGTATGGCCAAAGACTGGTTGGGGTGTCTGTGTATAAAGGTCCTGCCTCCCACGGCTTCTCTGTGCAGGAGGTGGGCAGATGGCAGGCCAGCTTGGGGGGATAATTGGAGAACAGAACGAGAGGACAGAGCGTGTGTATAATGCTAAGCTGAGATAACACATGCAGAAATCTCCAGCTCAGTGTCTGGCACAAAATAAGGACTAAAATGTTCATTTGGTGTTTCTATTGTTGTCGTCATATATATTCATTTCAGTTCAGTTTTCAGAGCTCTTTGATTGCTGCACCAAGGAAGCTTGACTGAACCTTCTAACTAGTAATTTATGTATCTGGAAAATGATGCCGCTCACACAGCTATTATAATCAACATTGACCCTTCCTCTTGATTCCTCCCACATAAGGGGTAGACACATGTCTTTGCACACCACCTTCCATTTTCTGAGGTGTGAATCTGAGTTTCCTTGAGGCTGATCCCCATACCTTCCATCAGCACAAGAGTAGCAGTTGGTCTTCAAAGGGGCAGACAAGAGAACCCAGTCCCTTTGCAGAATCCTTGCAGATGGAATGAGCCGCAGGCTTCCTCTGGATTAACACTATGTGAAGAGACTGTTTTCTCCAAAGCCACAAAACTAGTCAGAGAAGGAGTTCGAGGCCAGCTTTTTTGATTTTTGAGTGAACATTTGTTTCCATCAACATAAAGAAATAGATTTTTTTTTCTTGTCTAAGTCTTCTGGACAGCTTTCTCCGGCCATGAAAACTGTGAGGTGGTCAAAACATGAACTGTCCTGAAAGGGAAGGTTCTTCTTCACAGTGGTTGGGAGAGGGCAGTATGGTTGAACACATCTTTTTTTTTTTTAATAATTTTTCTAGACCTACTTGCTATTTGTCACAGTGCTAGCTCTAGGGGCTAGTCTGCAGTTTCTCCTGGGACCAGACAAAAATTGATCATAGGCCCATGAGTGCGGTTTGTCTTATACTGCATGTCAGCTCACAGTGGATACAGTTTGCCCCTGAGGAGGCAAAGAAAATGAGGTGGCCAGGGCACCTTAACATCCTTAGAGGTCTCTAAGAATAAGTTTGAACATGTTCTTTCTTTCTTTATCTTAAGTCTGCTTTAGCTTCTGAGAATGCCAAATTCAGCCGCAAACGGCACAAGGTTGCCTCACTCTGTGGATGTTTGCAGGTCTGTGGAGGAGAGAGAAAGTGATGAAATTCTTTTCCTTAATTTTAAGCAACAATTGGAATGTTTTACTGGGAAGAAATGAAGAATACATAAATCGAGACATAAAAGAGAAAACAAGAACCAGAGCTAAAAATACTTTCAGACTTTTTAATCATTTACAAAGCTGATTAATTCTTTGAAAGAGCAAAGCAGCTGAGACCATGGATAGCTGCATCCCCATAGCTTCCCAGACCACAGTGTCTCGTCACTGGGTTTTACCCGTAGACTTAATTAGCCAAACTGTAGCTACTCGTTGTTTAGCTGTCTTCAACTTGAGTGTTATTATTTATTTATTTTTTTTTGTAAATACATTTAAAAGCTAATTATGATACACCTGGGGCAGAGGCCTAATGTCTATGCAGATTTCCCGCAGGGAGTTATTTTTGCATACACCAAAAATTTTCAAAGAAAGAATGTCAGAAGAAAATACTAATCTATAGATTCAGGAGTAGAGGATACATAAAAATTTCAACTCTGTAGACAAAAAGGTGAAACGAGCTTCGGCTGGAATTGTGTTTCTGTTGAGAGGGTCAGGTGGAGTGCTTGCTTCCAGATGTGTTGGAGGATGCCCTGTCCCATGCTCATCAGCAACTCTAACACAGGATGTGATGCTGGCTGGTAACCTGGAGATGGCCTGTTTGCTTTCGCAGATCTGCAGTAGAGATCAGCAGCTGCAAACGTTGGAAGGAGGTAAAGCATCTCCGATAAAGGAGTAAGGGGAAGGAAATGACGTAGGATTTGCTCCTTGAGTCTGTTGGATGTGGTATTTTCTAAGTTCAAAACCTAACAGTTCCCAGCTCTCCTTCTTTCAACCTATGTTCCTAAAAATTCCAGAGGCTTTGCAAATGTTTCATATTCTCTTTAGTACTAGCCCTGGTTCCTTTGTTGATTTCATAAAGAGAGTAGTTTCCCCAGGAGTTGTGCAGTCTGGTGGTCCCATGTCTACTGGCTTTTCTGGGTAACTTTTATTTGGTTAAAATTGCTGGGCAACTGCGTTAATGTTACTGGTCAGTTCCTTATTCTGCTGAAAAGTGGTTTAAGTTTAATTTTCTTTTCTCTTTTCCAGAAGAGGTGTGGCCAGGGTAGGTGTGAGCACTAACAGAGGATTGTTTGCTCTCGGGAAGAGGCCAAAGCTGATCCCACTTGTGTTCCAGTGAGGACAGAATCTTACTTGCTGCAGACTAATTATTATTATTATTATTATTATTATTATTATTATTATTTTTAGCAAAGTGGTTTAAGTTTAATTTTCTTTTCTCTTTTCCAGAAGAGGTGTGGCCAGGGTAGGTGTGAGCACTAACAGAGGATTGTTTGCTCTCGGGAAGAGGCCAAAGCTGATCCCACTTGTGTTCCAGTGAGGACAGAATCTTACTTGCTGCAGACTAATTATTATTATTATTATTATTATTATTATTATTATTATTATTTTTAGCAAAGTCACTGAATGAAGAGATTTGGAAGAAAGCCTTTGCCTTTGTCGCGCATCATCAAGAAATCAATAAATAAGCCCCGGTGCCCGACACCCAGAAAAATATGCAGTGAGGAATGATAATGGATGTGGAAGATGGGGAATGTATGTAGAATGAGTGGTAGAGGTAAAATCCTCTTCTTTAGAGCTTCATGATCTTCCAACTACCCATGAGAGGCCCCACAGCCTCTCACATCACTCTCCTGGAGCGAGGAAAGAAAAACCCCAGGCAGAGTTGGACAATGTTGTACTGTTGAAAAGCTCTGCCTCACATAAGCACAGACTACTTGTATATAGTTGACTTTCCCCAAATGGGACTTTGGTAAGGCCAGGGTGTATTTATCAGCTCTATCTTTTTCTCCCCTGCCTGCCTTACCCCATAAGAGGATATGCGGTTGATCTCAGTCTGGGAGAATGCTTGGCCATGGAAGACCACCCAGGCTGCTCTGTCTGTGACCACTGCAGAGTCACCACAGGAGCAGAAGGAGCAGCAGAGAGAATGGGGAACGCTTTGAAGTCCAGGGGTGAGAAGACCAAAGCTATTTGGGGGTTGACCTGAGTTAGTTTATACTTAGTACAACCTCTGCCTCAGTATGGTAATACTGGGGACATCAGACTACCTTGACTACATCAAAAAAGAAATAAAAAAAATATTAATCAAAGGAGGGTTTGTAGCATGGATGTGCAATCGTTCTCATTTTTTTCCCTTGCTGCTCTTTGATGTGGTGATGGGAGAGTATGAGGTTTGGTCACTGACTCGTGCTTGTGAACACTGAACCTCTTGTGGCACCTAAAGGTGAGCAGGAAATCCCCACTGCTCTTCACATTTGTGGGGATCAGAAGCTTCCTAAATGTCCCAAACTGTCAATCTTCACTTGTCCATTTTCAAGGAACAGCCTTGAACCTTGTAGTTCTATAACACTTGGAAGGTGGCTGGCTGACTCCACAGCCCCCGCCTACTACTGTCATCTTGCAAAATCTGTGCAATGGAACTGATGTTACTGCCCCAAGTAGATTTAGTGGCATATTGTACACGGAAGTCTAAGCATAGGGAATGGCTCCTAGGGATGCTCAGCAGACGCTGACACTTAACCTTTGTTAGGTATGAGATGCTTAAGGTTCACTATCGTTTAGGATGTGTTTCTAGACATATAGGACACATACGCTTGGGTACAGTCATTTCCAGAGAGCTCCGAGGAAGGAAACCCACCCTGAAATGTCCAATGGGCTGCGTGTCCAGGCAAAATAGAAGAGGGAGACAGAGAAGTCTGACGAGCTCCTGCTTCGTGTTCTCTGCTTTCCTACTGTGGCCGCGCTCTGGGCAGTGGCTTGTTTCTGACTGTGGATGCGCTCTGGGCAGCTGCCTACACTTTCGTCCCAGTGTGTTGCCTGCCATAATGGACTGCATCTTCTCAAACTGTTAGCCAAAATTAATCCTTCTTCTCTTCGCTTGTACTTTGTCAGATATTTGCTCCCAGCTAGGAGGAAAAGCAACTAGGACACTGGCTTTATTATTCTGTTTGGCCCTTATTGAGAATAGCTCTTAGTATGTGGAAGTCACTGAAAGTCCAGCCAAACTCAAGTCCAACCAAAGGGATCTGGTTTGGCCCTGTTTTCTAAGCTCTGAGCCAGGCCATCAAAAAGGATTGAGCACATATTAGGAGAAAAAATATATTAAGTAATGAGGTAGGTGTGGCTGAGACCATGAAAAATCAGTGCTACAATATTATTATTGGTTTGGCTCTTCCTCATTTATAAACATTAAGCAAGCTTGAGTAGTTCACTTTCAGCCCCATTGACAGGTTATTCATTTTTCTTCAAAATTTTGGTATATTAGGAGAAATTTTGCATATTTTGGAGCAGTACTTACCATCGTGGATGAATCAGACACACATTATATACTTGACTTGTATTTTTGGAACAAGTCTAGGTCTTTGATGAATTAGATAATGACTAATAAAATGGCTTGACCCTTTGGTACCAAAGCTAAAAGTGCATGAGCTTTGTCCTCCACTTCTCAGTGTTGTGTACCTTGTAACTAGTGCCAGTGATCACTAGGTGCCCCCGGTTCCTCCGGGAAATCACAATATGTCACAGAAAGAAACTAGCGTGCTCTTAGATAAGAAGCTTTAGACTGGAACGTCTTCTAGGGGTGAGATCTTCCTAAGATCGATAGCTAAAGAGATAGTTATTAAAAAAAGGGACAGAGCCAGGTGGTGGTGGCACACGCTTTTAATCCGAGCATTCGGGAGGCAGCGGCAGGCAGATCTCTGTGAGTTCGAGGCCAGCCTGGTCTATAAGAGCTAGTTCCAGGACAGGAACCAAAAGCTACAGAGAAACACTGTCTCGAAAATCAAAAAAATTGGGGGGGGTATAACAATGACCCAGCCCTTGTAGGAAAATGAGAACACATCTCCAAGCAGTGAACCAGCCAGAGGACAGGAAGGAGTGAGAAGAGAGAGCCTTTCACTGAGAAATGGGAAAAATGTGGTGTTTTTCTGTGAAATTAAGCTTTCTTTAAAAATTTTATCTCACATTTCTGTGGTTTCTTTCCTTCCTTTCTCTCTCTCTCTCTCTCTCTCTCTCTCTCTCTCTCTCTCTCTCTCTCTCTCTCCTTTTCTCTGTTCACTGGAGGAACAGCACCAAGAAAATGTGGCAAGATGTGTGTGTGTGTAAGAGAGAGAAAGAGAGAGAACATTAGCTTGTCATTGTTGTTCTTAGTGCCCTATTTGGTATTTGCTGAGCAGTAATAGTGAATAAAGAACATCCCTTCATTGATGACACACACTAGGAAACTATTCTATGGGTTTATCCATTGTCACTGGTCTTTAAATTACTAAAAAAAAAATTGAAGCATTTAAAATATACAACCTTAGTTTTTAGTTTTCTCTGTTTACTGTTATCATGTTTTCAACTAACTCTTGACAAGGGAAGGAACCTTGCCATCATACCAAGTTCCTTCTCTAAGATCACAGCATAGCTCAAATCTTTTGTTTTTATTTTTAGATACAACTTACATATTAAGTAATTTGCTAATAGCCCAAATTATTCATTTTGTTCCTTTTTCAAAACAGTCTTCACCAAATTCTCTTGTAGTTTGGATAGTATGGATGCCATGTTGTTCACTACTCATATCTACTAAAAGGAAATCACTCCACTGAGCCTCCTGACATAGGCCTTTTGGTATAATTATGCTTAGTTCAAAATGGTTGCAGTGGACTTCTTGTCAGGATCAAGATGTAGCCACCAATTATCCTTGAGAACTGTTGTGTGCCTAGATAGGGAGGAGGAGAAATTTCTTCATAAGATTGTTTCAGTCATAACCTCTTGTGCAATTGGTGTGGGAGGAAAGGCAGATTCCCTGTGTCAAGGTAAGGTCATTTGTCTTTCATGCAGAGCAATTACTGTCACATGAAAGCTGAGTGGCAAATCAAGGACTTTACAAAGCTTTGGACACCCTCTTCACGTTCACTTGTGCTAGAGTGGGAGAATTACATTCCCACAATGTACACTCCTACTGCTAGCTAGTCAGAAGTTGAGAGTCAAAGAATTTTGGGTAATACACAATATTGTACATTATAATCAAATCTCCTGAAAATCCTCAACCTGTTGAGATATTATCCAGCTCTGGTATGTGCTTAGCGTGTCCAATCTAAGTTAGAAGTAAATAATTTATTTTAATCGATTCACTTCCTCTTGTAAATACAAAGTTATTTTAGTAAGAATCCTAACTAATACTATTAATTCAATGTATATTTAATGATCCTGAAAAGCTAGAAGGAACCTAAAGATGCTGATAATGTTCCTGTAGAGATGATAAAACTTCCTATTTGTGTTCCTTATGTTTGATGCAGACCGACAAACTCAATCTTTGAATACATTTTCAATGAAGTAGCCATGGCAAATGTAAGCTTATTGGCTGAGAACAGACTAAAGGCAGAAAGAATTATACATAAAATTATGAAATAGGATTACAGTATATAGAATTAGCCTAATAACTTAGCAGCTTGAGTCATACCCATCCACATCAAGGTGTAAAAAATAAATATACTACTGTCAGAACTTTTGGTTTGGAAATTTAAGACTTGTAAATAAGATGTAAAATATCTCTTTTGTAGGGACCAAGGTATTCTCATTGTCCTTAAGTCCAATGTCTTAATATTTTGGTGATTTGAATTTAGAAGGATAAGAAAATCATAATTATCAGTTAGAATGAACTACTCAGAGATGTCTTTTGCTATGAATACTATCTCCCATCTCTCCCTAATTATGATAAAGTTTATCACTATGATTTTTTGCATATATTATATTTTACATGCTTAAATGTCATGGTAGGGGTCTGTTTAATTTTGCAGAGTAACAGGAATATGTGAATCATTAATGGAAAAAGGACTCTCTGCAGAAGCAAATGATGGGCATAGATAACTGCCCTTACTGAATCTAAAATTTACCAAAATGTGAGCATTCTTTCCACAATATTTTTGAGTGGACTTTTTACATAACTGTAGGCTGTGCAGTAGGTGCCTATTGGTGCTTGAAGATATGATATGTATTTAACTGTAGAACACATGCTGTTTCAATAATAACATTCATCAGAGGAAAGTTAGCTTATTTATATAAAAGTACCAAAGTGAGAATATGCCCAATTGGTGTGGTTTTGTCTGACATATGCTAAAACTTACTTCATGAATACAGGTGTAATATTTGCCAATAGGTTTAAGCCTATATGTATCCAAACTCACCACTGATTGAGAAGAATGTTAAAGCCAGAAATGATGGCACTTGTAAGGCTGAAACTAATTCAGAGTTGTGAAGAGGATTTGAATTTTCTCTGTTTTAATTTAACTGCTGCTTTCAACTGTATTCTTTAAGATATATGTATTTCTACCATAACTTCTATTATTGGCCCCAAATGATGTATAGTTATTCAGTTCAGAATTAAAATCCAAGCACTGTATCTATAGGATAAATTCAACTAGTACCAACTAAGATAACTTGATTACACTGAAGTATCATGACTTAGTTGCAATCAACCCCACTTTTTGCTCTCCCCTTACTCTATGACTGTGGGTCTCAGATTTATCCAAAACTAGAATTCTAAGCTATTATCACAGCTTCAGAAAATAACTCTGAGGTAAGAAAGTTCATATGTACTTACTGTTTTCAAAAAAAATAGATACAAATTTTGAAAGGCAACTTTTGCAGGTGCTTGTCCCTTGGCTTAGCCCTGTTGTGCCCAAGTCTTAGTTCAGTTACGATGTGGAGTGGCTGTTTGAATTAAACGTGTAGAAAGAATTATATATCCTTAAGTGATGGCTACTGAGAGATAGATGGTAGTTTTTTCAGAGGTTAGGGATCTTGCTCTTATATAGGAACTCTTTCAGTGCCCAGAATACAATTCACCGTAATGAAGAAGAAAATGTTATATGTAGGTATGATCTGTCTAACTGGCTTTGACTACATGTATGTAAGAATCTATTTTATCTTAAATCACACTTAGAAGGTAGGGAATTTATCATGTATATCTTTTGAGAACATATTAGAGTAGTAGCAGGACGGTAATGACTTTATTAAAAGTCATTTTTGAATTGGAAGATAATAAAACAGATTTTGAGAGTATAAGTATAGTCAATATACTGTACTTCAATTGTAAAATTTGTTTGATAATGTAATTAGGTATTACTTAGGTGTTCATAATATCTGACTGAAAGTTTTGAAAATATTCTCTGGGTCATATTTGAATTAGTAACTCAGTTGTAAAACCTCCTGTTCCATGCTATGGAACATATCATTGCATTTAAATTTTGACTACGCCCAAGCACAAAATAAATCACATTTCATATTTTAAGGAATTGTTTTAATCTTTTATAACAGTATGCATGTTTCAAGATCTCAAGAATAAATAGAAGAAAATGATTTACATTTTGAATGTCAGATGTGAGAATTTTCAATCTTTTATATTTTTCTTTCTCACCCAACTGTACTTAGAGACAAGCTGGGAAAGTGTACATGTATTCATTTATATTAAAATTGTAACAATGGTTTTCTATTTTATTGATCATTTTTGTTGTTTAATAATTTTATACAAGAGTATTACTAATCCCTCCCCCAAAACATTTTTAAAAATCTCTGTCCCTTTCCTAGCAACAGCTCCAACCCTCTTCCTTCTTCATGACTTTTGGTTTTGTCTTTTGGCCTACTTATTCATCTTAACCCAAATCATAAGTATGCCCTTTGAATTAGAACCAAGAGGTAAAATAATTGTGGCTATTAGAAAAATAATTGAGAATTTTCTGTCTTATGAGATTTTATTACTTAGATTTATTTTCTCCTCATAAATGAAGCATCATCATCACTTCACAAACACCCATACATGGAAAGATGGTGAAAGATAAAATGATTGAAACACACAGAAAACAAAGAGAAAGGAGAGGATGTAATAAATATCCTTGGAATTCACATGGGGCTCTGTCTCTGTGTCCACCAATGGTAAAGCATTCTTTAGTCATTACGGATACATCACTCTGGCAATCCTGCACACGCACTTACCTTCTCTAAGGTATTTAGCTAATTACAAGAATGATTCTTTTAGAGTTCTCCCCTTCATGAACTTTTGGAGAGTGCATCAGTCATATCCATTCCTGACATATTACATCAGCTCAGAAGTAAAGGCAGTATCTGGCTAATGTTAAGTACTTCTAACATGTAGTAGGAAGAACACAGACATGGTAGCCATGCTGATCCAACAGCGAGGACTGATCAATAATGGAAGAATCCTTTGATTTCAAATTTCTGCTTATTTACTTTCTAACTTTCACTTTTGAACAAAAAGATAACTACAACCTTTAAAAGAAGTGTTTTTCTATTAATATTCAATATTTTATTCTGAATATAAAGTTAACATTAATTAACTCTTTAGCAGAACATATATTAACTTATAAATTGAGAAATAATGTCCAAATA
Organism: Alexandromys fortis; assembly: GCF_014885135.2. Lineage (NCBI taxonomy): Eukaryota > Metazoa > Chordata > Mammalia > Rodentia > Cricetidae > Alexandromys > Alexandromys fortis. Next base: position 10,733,865 of record NW_026067957.1, on the reverse strand, counting down.
ACTTAAGATTATTTATTAACATTTAAGAGTATGCACTAAGTTTTTTTTTTGTCCTGAGTCCAGGGTGATTGGAAATTAGCTTTTCTTTATTGTCTTGGCAGCCATTTTTTATTATCTTTTCTACATTTTTTTGTTTTTTTTTTTTTATTGAGCTATACACTTTTCCACAATCCTCTTCCTCTTTTCTCCCCTTCTACCCTCTCCTGTGACCCTCATGCTCCCAATTTACTCAGAAGATAATGTCTTTTTCTTCTTTCTATGTAGATCAATGTATGTCTCTTTTAGGGTCCTCTTTGCTGTCAAGGTTCTCTGAGATTGTGGACTGTAGTAGGCTGATTTTCCTTGGCTTTATGTCTAAAAGCCACTTATGAGTAAGAACATATTATATTTGTCTTTGTGGATCTGGGTTATTTCACTCAATATGTTTTTTTCTAGATTGATTCATTTGCCCATGAATTTCAAGGTGTCTTTATTTTCTTTACCACTGTGTAGTACTCCATTATATAAATGTACCATATTTTCTTTATCCATTCTTTGGTTGTGGGGCATCTAGGCTGTTTCCATGTTTTCCCTATTACAAGTAATGTTGCTATGAACCTAGTAGAGCACATGTCCTTGTGGTATGATTGAGTATCCTTTGGGAATATACTCCAAAGTACTATTGCTGGGTCTTAAGATAGGTTATTTCCTAATTTTTTGAGAAATCACCAAAATGATTTCCAAAGCAACTGTACAAGTTTACACTCACATCAGCAATGGAGGAGTAATTCCGTTACTGCACATCCTATCCATCATAAGCTGTCATCAGTGTTTTCGATCTTGACCATTCTGACAGGTATAAGATAGAATCTCAGAGTTGTTTTGATTCACATTTCTTTGATGGCTAAGGATGTTGAGCATTCCCTTAAGTGTCTTTCAGCTATTTTAGATTCATCTTGTGAGAATTCGCTTTTTAGGTCTATAGCCTACTTTTTATTGGTTTATTTGTTCTTTTGATGTCAAGTTTCTTAAGTTCTCTGTATATTTTGGACATTAGTCCTCGGCCTGATATAGAGTTGGTAAAGATGTTTTCCCATTCTGTAGGCTGCCGTTTTGTCTTGTTGACCATATCCTTTGATTTACAGAAGCTTTTCAGTTTCAGGCGGTCCCATTTATTAATTGTTTCTCTCAGTGTCTGTGCTGCTGGGGTTATATTTAGGAAGTGGTCTCCTGTGCCAATGCATTCAAGTGTACTTTTCACTTTTTCTTCTATGAGGTTCAATGTGGTTGGTTTTATGTTGAGGTCTTTGATCTATTTGTACTTGAATTTTGTGCATGGATATAAACTTTTTTATGAGAATTTCATATCTTGGTTTTAAATAATTTGCTTAGTTAGTGAGAATGTTTTACCAATATCCACAATGTAATATAAATTGCAAATATTCTAAAAGATTACAAGCAAACTGTTTACATTATTAATATTTGGATTTTCCTAGAGATTCTGAATTTTTAACTTTAATCTAGGGCTTTGAAATCTATCTTGCAGGTTATTTTTATCTGTCCAGTCGTCAGTGATCACATCCATGTTTGCGTTTTCTGAAGTCTTCAACAAAATGATTCATAGATCCTCTGTACTCAAAGCTAATATCAGGGTTGCCTTTTTAAAAAACATTGCAAGTTTTACCTCAAGTGCTACACCATAAATTTACAAGGAAAATTCTTTATTAAATTATTACTGAGAAGAGTTGGTGTTTTAACATAGCAAACAAAAAAATCCTTCATGTAAGGCTATAAAACCCATATTATTTACCAAAGAGACCTTTCCTGTCTCCCAGGTAAACACTCACAGTGTGTAGACTTGTGTAAATACATATTTAGGAGTGACTAAATATGGCAAGTTATTTTTAAAGGCATATTTACAAAGCTGAATACATATACTTGCATTCTGGTCTGTGGAAGCCGTACACACAGCTCTGCTGTCTATTCGAAATCCCAGCAGGATTGTGGTAGCACACACTGAATACAGGGACTGGATTTCAAACATTAATTTCTAAGCAAATTGCTAAGGACAGGTCCTTAATTGTTTCAAAAGTGTGAAAAGTTTCAAGTAATAAATATTAGGGTTTTTAATTTTTTTCCAGTGTGATTAGAAGATTGCTGAGAAACTCAGAAATCATCCGTGGAAGTCATGGCACTTTCTGAGCATCTTTTGTATAAGACAGTATCATTTCAGTTCTGCTCAGATACAACATTAAAAATGCTTAGTAAAACATCATTAAGACATTAGAGTAAGTGCTAACAACATGTGAGGATATAGGTTGTTACTGCAGATTAATCAGATGGGGAAGATTAATGTGGCAGGATGCTGCCTATAACAATATGGTGAAGCTGTTTACCAGGCTCATGGACTCTTTGTGTATCTTCTCTTCTTTGGAAGTTTTTCTTTCTTTCTTTCTTTCTTTCTTTCTTTCTTTCTTTCTTTCTTTCTTTCTTTCTTTCTTTCTTTCTTTCTTTCTTTCTTTCTTTCTTCTCTAGGAGAAAAAGAATGGGGTAAGTGGAACAAGGTTGCTGATGGGTAAGAGAGCCCTGATTGTGTTCCCTTTCATTCCTCTTGTCCCTCAGAATGAAGGAAGATCCAGTTCTGTAGGAGCACCTTTCAGATGGGGAAGATGAGAGTCTATGCGAGTTCTAGATAGATCTTTAGGTACTCCAGGAGCCTTTGGCTAAGGAATCTAAATATCGCCTTTATTTCCTTTCTCATGTTGTATGCCACTACTTCTAAAGTTTCTCAATATCCTGCAATGGGATAATTTTTTAAAAATTATGGTAAGTTATATGGGGACAAAGAGTATTTATTTGGTAGAATGGATTCTCCATTACAACCTACACAGAGCTGAATCTTTTGACTTTACAAAATGTTCATCTTATGAATTCGTATTTTTTCAACAATATGAGCACCACAAATTTTGCTTAAATATTTTAGGTTCTAAAAATGGACCTATCTTATTAACTTAAAAATCCATTGTGCCAGAGTTATAATGACTCTGTACTGGAGGACTGTGACACGGAAGAGCTGACTCAGTGCTCCTTGACCTCCGCACAGAGCACTCTACTTGCGACAGTGCTGGAGCACTCAAAAACACGCTTTCCCAGCAAAAGACAACCGTCCTCAATTTCTCCCGCAGGCCTGAGGAGGTAGAGCATTTTTATTGGTTTCTTCCACCCTTGACTTTATTCTGTGGGCTAAGTATCTCATTTCCATGTAAACTTCCACTGGGAACACAAATCGCTGACACCACATCTACTGACAGCAATGCCACAACATAAATTACGCTGAGAAAAATGCTGCTTTGGCTGGGTGGGGGCATGACAGAGGGAACTAAGCTAGATAAAAAGCCACTGTGCAGCTGCCCAGCCTGCAACCCTGTCCCGCTGACCACTGATAAAATTTATCACTGGGCCACATATGGGAAGGCAGCTGAAAGAGGAGTCGCCTGTGGTAAAATGTGCAACAGCAAACAGCTAATAGAGCCTTGCTACTTCATTGGGAACAATATCTGATGCTTTACTAGGCTGGCCCCAGAGAGAGGAGGGCTCCTGTCCATGTAGCTGAAGAGCAGCACTGTGCTTCTTCAGAGCTCCCCACTGCACCCCTTCTGTGCGGTGTCCCTAACCGCGGGGGAGACGTGAATGAACCCTAGCACAGAGAGATCCAATCTGAGTCTTCGTTCTTAGAACACAAGATCTGATGGTTTATAATGCCAAAGAAAGCTTTTTTTAATTTATTAGATTTTTTAAAAAATACCAAACCAATTTCCCACTCCCTCCCGTCCTCCCATTCTCTCCACACCCCCTCGCACGCCACCCCCATCTAATCCTCAGAGATAGTAAGGCACATTGCCTTGTGGAAGGACCAAGGCCCTCCCTACTATATCTAGTTTGAGCAAGGTATACATCCAAAGAGAGCAGAATCCCCAAAAGCTAGTTCATGTAGTAGGGATAACCAAAGGAAGTTTTTAGAGAACAGTCTTCTACATTTCCAGGTTAATTATTGTTTTGGCATGATTCTGGTCTGGTTTATCGAAAAATAAAAATGCTTAAGTTGTGCAAATGAAATCTCACGCCCATGACATGTAAAGTCCTTGTTGTTGAACAAGACTCATTTATTCTTTCCGGTTTGAAAGCAGTTGGGGATGTTTACACTTGGGTTGTTTTAAGTCACTGTTTAGAAAGGCTTTTAAATAAAAGTGGTCATCATACTAGAAATCATTGTTCATTTTGTTATTTCTGCTACCTGTAACTCATAACCCAAGGTACTTACAGGTGGTCAGTCAGGGTGCGATTGCACATGCTACTCTCAAATAAGCTGCACCTCAGTCCCTGTGTGTTGTCCATTTCTACGTGTGCACCGAAGAGGTTACATCTTTTGGAGAGAACACCTTCAGTTGATGTTAGAGGATGTGTATTATTGAAGGTCACTTCATGTTCAATACAGAAGCTTGAAACAATATTAGGGGAGTCAAATTTTAACTTTCTGCCATCACCCTCAGTCTCTAGGGAGTTCATAATGGTCTCTTATATGCAAGTCTATTCTGTATGACACATTGATATCACCCTGTCTCAGTTACTTCTATATGTTGCCATGTTTATCCCTTATGCTACAGTTTAGTGTTTTCTACTCATAACTTGATGAGTTATGAGTCATTTGACTTTCTAAATATACCTTGTTCATAAAGAAAATTATTTAAGTACCTAAATCATCAGAGCAGGTAAATCTTCTAAAATACCATTGTTTATTCAATGCCTAGAGTATACTAGCTATTATTTAGGGAGTTGAATAAGTTAACTAATATGACCTTAATAATTTTGTGAACTGGATCTTATTTTACAAAGATCAAGTTTAAGGCTCTCATCATCTTCACTGTAATATAATATTATAAAATGTATATATGAAGATGGCAGTTATTTTCCAAGATTTCAAACTTATGGAAAGCACAAAAATGTCTCTGATTTTGCCCTTCACTGACAATGATATGAAATGAATGTGGTGTGGAGCTGTGGAATGCATGCATCCTTTCATGATCAACAAAGGTGTGTTCAAAACTCATTTAACCCTTGGGATCCCAGTGGCTTCAGTTGTAAACACAGTGTTTTAGCAGTGAAGGAAAAGTGGTAAATCAGCTTGTCTTTATGGGCTCTTTAAATATTTTAAAATTCTTCTTATAAAAGGACAAAAAAAAAAGTCACATTTGTGTTAAGACACAGAGCCAAGTCACCAAAGTCCCCTTCAGTCTCTGGCATTGATTTTGCTACTGTAGTCAAGAGTACAATGCAATTGAAAAATAGTTTCTTTATATAAATTGACAAAGCAACCCAGGGAAGAAAAAGAAAAATAGGTAATGAATCTGCAGAGAATGCCCGTTATGATCAAGTCAGCATCAGTTGACTCTGGAGCCATGATCAATGCCCTCTCCCAGTGTCTTTGAGAGGCCCTGCTTTGAAAATGGAAGATGAAACTGATGATGGAACACTTAGCTGCTGTGAGCCAAAAAGGATTATTAATTGTCTAGAAGGGGTGAGTAATGTAGACTTTGGGGTACCTTCTTTTTGATTGCATGGGTCATTTTTAGAAAAACAGAGTCTTCATGCCAACTTTTATTATAAGAAGTAAAACCAATTTACGATCTTGAAAGAAAAGGTCTGATGGACAAGATTGATGGTTATTGCTGAAGAGGTTGCCACGGGATTGCCCCTTCACTAACAGCAAAGGCAAATGCAGTTCAGGTGACAGGGGAGCTGACTGCCCAGTCTGTGTGTCTGAAGCTGACATCCGAACACTTTCCTTCATCCCACATTCTCATGTTCATGCTCTTACATTCCTCAGTAGCTTGTCTACAAATTTAGGGTTCTAATCTTTACAGCCAGAAGAGAACATGTCAGAGAACAGGATGGGCATGTGAGTTCAGGTGGTCACTCTCGCTGAGCCCTTAAGAAATACATTAGCAGGGACTGGTAGTGCTGTGCCCTACAAGGTTGCAGCCCACTGGGTCGCTGCAGTGGGCTTGACCCAAGGGATTTAAGGAAAGATATCATTTGATCACACAAAGATACTAACAAATCATTTTCATTTAAGGGAAGGTAGTTTAAGGCAAATAGAAGGGAGGACAGAAATGATAAACAATGAGAAAATTACTAAAAAAGAAAAAACTCCCTAGCTTAGAAGTATTACTAAAAAAAATTCAGACACAATTTTTTTGCTCAGTTTATTATTATGAGCATTGTAGTAATATAATCTATTACTTTAATTCCCTCACTTAAGAATATTCTAGTAATAACACATTTTGAAAATAAAAATGAGGAAAAATGTGCTCCTCACCTACATCTCCTGCCCCCACATTTTTAATATGTTCAGATTTTGACCCTTTATCACCCGGAGGTTTGTTCTTATTGAGAAACTTGAAACATTTGATGTAAGTACAGAGCGTCAGCCCACAGGAGCCCTCACTTTAGCTGTCTGCTTCTCCTTTAATTTGGGAAAGATAACCTTTGAAAATCAGATATCCAATACTAAAATAACGCTTGCAGTCAAGCAGAAGTCTCTTGATGGTGGTGGAGAATGATCATCTCTTTGCGAGGAGGCAGGACAGACTTCCCAGTCAGGAGAACAGGGAGGTTTGGAGAGATGCTCTTGAGCAGTCTCGGAGTGTCCCAGGGACAAACAATGTAATCTCCTTTCCACATCGTCGACATAACATATCAGAGTATTGGAAACACACAATCTGTTGCTATTCCTCCACAAAATAAAAATGATTTAAATGATGATAACTCCATGATTCCATTGTAATTAATTTTTATTTAGAGCAAGGGTACCCACACAGCATGGGTTTAAATAAGCAACATTTCTCTGTTTAGTTGGTTTACCATTTCAATGCCTTTTATTTTGACCATTTTAGTTTTCAGCCATTCATCTGAAAAGGTTCATTACTCTGGTTTTGTAAAAGAATATTTTCCCAAAAAACCCTTTATCTTACTACTCACTTCCTTTTTTTTCCCTATTGAATGAAGTCACATAAGGAGACAGGGTTTAAACATTAAATATTTTGAAGAGAATTATTAAAGTAAACACAAGGCAGTTTTTTCTTAGTTCTACAAGTAGTTTCACACTTAAAGCTTTCCATTACTTTTCATTTCCAATTGTCAAGGTTTCTTTTGTCTTGTCCCTCTAATAGGGAGTATGAAGCTTGGTTATTTTTGCATGTTCTATAATTTAAGCAAATCATATTACATTTGTAAAGATACAATGTAGATTTCATCCTAGACTGTGGTATATGTATGTGTGTGCATATACACGAAAATGTACATGTATAGAAAAATTGTAATAATAAGTTTGCATATAAGAGTATGTATTACATACAATGATGTTATAAATTTTATGTTTATATATGTACATATATTTCATTAATGGTATATTAGGCCTTCATAATGCTATGGAAGTTCTCAGTATAACACTATGTATCTTCAGCCATATATATGCATATTATATATTATACATATACATATATACACACACATATATAGTCCCAATCATTTATAAATTTTTATTTGTACATCAACTCTCTCTCTCTCTCTCTATATATATATATATATATATATATATATATATATATTTACACACAAATACACACAGAGAGATATTGATTTTTATTAATCTTTGGAAATCTGGTAAGAAAAAATAAATCTGAAAAGATATAAACTATAGTTTATATTGTAAGTCAATGATAACCAGGCTACAATATGCAGAATCATAGAGGTTAGGTATAGACTAAAGGACTGTGGAAGCAGAGCAGATAGATTTCCCTAGGAAAGGGAAATAGAGTAGATTGCTATGAGTAGAGATGTAGGGGCCAGAATTGGAGGAATAATTGGAGTGAGGAAGGGAAAAGGAGGACAAAGGAGGAAATATGAGTAGAGGCAGCTAAAATTAAAAGCCATTCAAAAAGTAATAAGAAATCCTAATGCAGTAGAAACTTTCTAATATATGGGAGAGTGATCTAAATGATATTTCCAAATAATTTGGGAGACAGAGCCCCATACTAGCCATCTCACATCATTAAGAGAAGCTTCCTGTATTGAAACTGAGTAGCATCCAACTGAGCTGTTGGTCAAAGGAATCCCATCAGAACCCCAAACAACACAGACTCTTACCAGAAATCTGAGACTTGATATCTCAGGAACCTAGGATAAAACAAAAAGCTACCATTCTAAAACAACAGCAACAACAAGAACAAAATTCCTAAAGAACATAGGAATAAAAATATTCCTAATGACATTCTCTAGACTCATAGATTAGTATCTTGCTCAGCCATCATTGAAGAAACTTCCTTATGTATCAGATGGAACAAATACAGATACCCATAGCCAGACATTATGCAGAGAATGAGAGACCCTGGAACACTTAGGCCTAACTGGGATGTTTCCATCAAATCCTTCCCTTTGGGTTTGTGGAAACCCAGCAAAAGAGGGGATGGAGAGAATGTAAATGCCAGAGGGGATGGACGCATCAATGAAACAAGACCCTCTAAAGCAACAAGACCAACCTTACATATGAACCCATAAAGACTGAGGCATCTTCACAGAGTCTGTACTGCAAAGGGTCCTAGGGCTAAAAGGAAAAGTGGACACATGCATTTTCCCCAATCTGGAAATAATATCCAATAGCTAACTACTTGTAAATGAAAGTTTAGTTTGTCAATGGAAGTCTGTCTAACTGGAGAAACAATCTGTTCTTAAGGGTAGACAACATGCCAAGTAGTAGATGGCTGACAGAAAATGAACTCCTCAGTGGCTTTGGAGGTTCCTTGTTTTATAATGCCATGTCTGAGCTTTTCCTTTTAAAAAAATCATATTTTTATTTTATTTCATTAATATGTATTCTCTTAATCTCTCCCTTTATCCTACAGGTCCTTTGCATATTTATGTTATAGCTTTCAGCTTAGTATTCTTATGGGATTTGTGAGTGTGTAAACAATTGGATCTTTGTGTCTATATCTGTTTATTGGTCTATTTTCCTTCTGTTTGATTGTCTTGTTCTAGTCTGATGTGTTTGATTTTGACTTATATGATTATATTTTATTTTATTGTTATGTCTTAGAAGCCTGCTTGTTTTCTAAAGAGAGACAGAGAGGGTATGTATCTAGATGGAAGGAGGGGAGTAGAGGAAAGGAAAACTATAATCAAGTTATACTGTGAGAGAAAAAAAATATTTTCAATAGAAGTAAAATAATACATATACATTTTATTTATTCTTCTCTCATATATTACATCCCAATTGTAGCATCCCCTCTTCCAAACCCCTCTCCACCCACCGCCTCCATCCACTCCTCTTCTGTTTCCCTTCAGAAAAGAACAAGCCTCCCAGGGATATCAACCAAACATGGCTTTACAAGTTATAAGACTAGCCACAAACCCTCATATCAAGGCTGGAAAAGGCAACCAGGTTAAAGGAAAAGAGTCCTAAGAGCAGGCAAAGGAATCAGAGACACTCTTCACTCCCATTGTTAGGAGTCCCATAAGAACACCAAACCTCACAGCCTAAACATAGATGTAGATGACCTAGCTCAGACCCATACAGGCTCCATGATTGTCACTTCAGTCTCTGTGAGCCCCTAAGATCCCTGCTTCATTGATTCTTTGGGCCATATTCTTGTGGCGTCCACTATCTCTCTGGCTCCTATAGTTCTTCCTCCCATTCTGTGGGGTTTCTTGAGCTACACCTAATGCTTGACTTTGGGTGTCAGCATTTGCTGCCATCAGTTGCTAGATGATGCCTCTCTGGGAACAATCGGGCTAGGTTCCAGCCTATCACCACTCATGATTTCAACCTGTATTACAGAGTTATAGTAATAAAAACTACATGGTATTGACATAAAAACAGACTAGCTGATCAGTGGAATTGAATTGCAGACTCAGACATAAATCCTTTTAGACAAAGAAGCCAGAAATGGAATAAGAAAAGTATCTTCAATAAATGGCGCCATTCTAACAATGTCAACACGTAGAATAATGGGATTATATCTGCATCTGTCATCCTGCACAAAGCTCAAATCCAAGTGAATCCAGACCGCCACAGAAAACCTGACATATGGAACCTGTTAGAAGAGAAAGTAGGGAATAGCCTTGAACCCATTGGCACAGTAGACAACTTCCTGAACAGAACACTATTACTGCAGACACTAAGGTCGACAATTAATAAATGGGACCTCATAAAACTGAAAAGCTTCTGTAAGGTGAAGGACACTGTCAATAGGACAAAGTGGCAGTCTACAGAATGAGAAAAGATTTTCAGCAACTTCACATCTGACAGTTGTGAATATACAAAATATATAAAGAACTCAAGAAACTAGACACCAACAAAGCAAAATAATCCAATTAAAAATGGGTACAGATTTATTATATGTCAAGGAAATCCAATATACTACATTCCATATAACTCCGAAAGTGAATTTTCAGCACAATATAACTCAAGAGTTCTTTCAGATAAAGGAGTACATCTAACACGAAGGACATTGCCTTGTATCACATCTTTCTTGCTTTTTATTATGCTGCCCAAATAAGGATTCTTAGCCACAGAATTTGCTCACTATTTATTGGCTGTCCACGCATTTTGATTCCTCAGTGACTTGTACTTGAGAGTGTTATTATGTAGAGAACACCCATGTACAACCCAGGCGATTATTTCCTACTATGTAGAGAGTCCCTGTGTACATCCCAGGTGATTATTTTAGTCCACATTCTCATTGTTCTTACGTCCTTTGAGTCCCAGATTGCTGGAGGGGGTTTCTCCACTTACCTCTTTATATCACACACCTATTTTATTTTTGTAATTGCATTTTATTATCATGTAGAATGAGAATGTGCATATGGTCAGAGGAAAGCTTTCAAGAGTTGGTCTCTCTTTCTACCTTTGGGTTCTGAGATTTGAACTGAGATCACCAGGTTTGAATAGTAGAGCCATTGCCTTCTAAGCCACTTCACCATCCCCTATTTTAGAGTTTTATATTTCTCACTAAAATCTAAATGTACTGTTAAGTGGAAAACCAGAACAAAATGTCTGGATTGTAAAATATATGTATATGTGTAAGTGCTATGAATCATAAAACCTATATCAAAATTAGTATTAACATTCCTATAACATAATTTAAAGGAAATGTCACTCAAACTGTATGTACATATATGAATTTTAAGTGTAGACATGCAAGTTTATTCAAATATTTTACATTCCATTATGCAGTTTTGCAAAACTCTAAATGACTAGGGCCTTCACGGTCTTAATTTTCCATTATGATTCTATTACTCTTTAGAAGTTAGAACTGTGCTTTGTATCTTTTTGTAATTTAAAATTTTTACATACTGGCATATACCAAATGTGTGAATATTGATAACAAAATGTCTAGACTTTACAAACAATCAGTAAGTTCCATGGGGTTCAGTAAAAGATTGTACTATACTTACAGCCTGGGAGGCAGTGCTTCAGTTGTTCAGAATATGGCTTTAAGGCTCCGAGCCTGACTGTGAGTCATGGCTTCCTTGAAAGGGGTGAGTGTCAGTGAGCTGTAGGTCTCTCAAAGCTGATAGCCCCAATTTGGGGGTAACAATAGCAAGGCTTTTCGAGGATGTTGAGAAGAGATACAGTACAGCGATCCCTGGGCCTGTTCCATGATGTGAAGACTGTTTCAGTAAATACGGGCTGTGTCATTGCCATTACTGAAAATTAGAGAAAAGAATTCCACCTAAAACATTAACTCCTTAAATAGCACTCAGTCTTCCTAGCTAAATTTGAGAAGAGCTGAGATAAGAGGTCATGATGTACAATTCTCTGTGAATTCTCAATTCTTACCAGCAACAGATTGGGAAAAACATGTTGAAAAAGTCAGATTTTGAGGCTGTATGTAAATTTCTGAAAAAGCGATGGTGATAAAAGCTTCCTTCTTCCTAGGATAACATGCACAAAAACATTCTGCGACTCAGGATAGCAAGGCAGGCGTGTCTGTAAGCTAAGCAGCTCCGTGTGACACGCTGTCCTTGCTCTCTAAAGTAGGCCTCATCTCACTTCTAATGTGTGAAAGGGGAGATTATTCAACACCGTGGTAGACACAGTTTTGTTCTCAAGAACACTGCGATATCATTAATCTTCTGGCATGCCTGCACAGACGGGTTATGTGAATGCTAGTCTTTTGCAAGGCTATAAATAAAGTTTAGAGAGAGAGAGAGACAGAAAGAAAAGATGTTTTCCTGGAGTTTCTGTTACCACAGTGCAGTCCACATTAAGGGAGCAATAACTTACTAGTAATAACATTTTAAAATCCTCTTTATGGGTTTTCAACATCTGACTAGGAAAAAAACTGCCTAAAAATAGAATATAATCTTAAAGCATGGTTTTCTCAAACTATGTCATCCTAAGCATGTCCTCATGGGATAACCACACATGACTGTTCAGTTTCTTTCTAGAATAGCCAAACTTTATCATCTATTTTTCATCTATTTCAGAGTTACCACCCTAAATACATGTGATCTCTTTGCATTCTTGTGGACTTATGGATGTGTATATGTGTGGGAAATAATTTAGGATAGGTAGGAAAGCTTCTGACCTGGATATCACAATTTATTTCTCCCTCTTGTAATATCAGGAATTTTTGTTTGATAGGTGAAGTGACCTAAGTTTCACAGTTATCCTTGTTTGAAAATATACTTATAAATAACATATGCAGGAAAATGCTGTTAGAAGATGCTTATAGAATATTATTTTACAGAATAGATTTAATATTCTCACTTGGTTGGAATAGCAAGCAGCTTTCTCTTTGGTTACAGTGAAGCCTTTTGTCCCAATGGTACAGCAGCAGGACAAATCCTACCAGCCTTGCAGAAAAATCCAGCACCTCAAAATTAGTGTTATTGTTGTCTAGGGTCATTTTGATTCAAACAAATAGAACTCAAAATGAAGAGAAATGAAAATTTAAAATTCCAATTAGCATAGGCTCTAATTCTATGTTGCTATAGAACCTTGGCAACTTTTTTTTCCAGAGTATTTAGAACTCGGAATTCGGATGAGTTTATGTGCTTGGAGTGGAAGGCACTGCAAGCCGAGACTCCCGCTGTCGTTTCTGAGGAGCAGGTCTTGCTAAATGAGAAGCACATTTCCAGCAGGTTTTCTGGTTGAAAACACCTTTAGTGTGGGGCAATTTGCTGAAAGAATCACTTCACATTCTTTACCATACTCAGTGGGGCCTTGTGATGTTGTTTCTTCACTGGCTTTTGAGTGTGGTTCCAGGCTCACACTGTCCACATGTGGGAACTTATTACATATAATAACAGATTAGGATAGAACAGCTAATTTGAATGTCTCATCTAAGAAGCATACAGGTGGGGTTTCCTTGAAATTTGCCCAGAAATCTGAAGAGTAGGCTTGGCTCTTCTCATCATAGCAGAAAGCAGACCCTCAAGAATCTATTGAGAACAACTCTTGACCTCCGTCAGTTACAAAATAGCAATTAGATGCTGGAAAAGCTCATTGCAAGTGTCAGTTTAGAAAGCACAATGTGACATTAGTTTATGGATTCAAACACAAAGCAAAAAAATAAACTTTAAAAAAATATAGTAGCAAAAAATATAGTAGCTAACATTTATGAAACTTTGTAGATGGTTAGAATATTTATCTCTTTTAGTACTTAAAACATTTTCATGAAACATATAATACCTTCCCTGTGGCAAAGAAGGCAATATACTGTTTAGGCAAGGTAGGCACTTTTTTTATTACCTAATGTTTACAAAATGTAGAGCCTGATTCTAAGTGTACTTAACCAGGACCAACAGGGTTGACTCCAATTCAGATGCTGTTTAAAGCAAACTTTGCTTGTTTGGTTCTTTTCTTCCTTGTGAGTGACTTCCTGCTCCCTTTGGTGCCCTGCTCTAATGACGGCCTCATTTTCCTGAGTCTTTTTGTGCCACATCCTTGTCCACACACAGTGAAAATGACTCTCCCTGGTTTTATTTATATGGTTGGTCCTAATATTTTTGTAAGTGGATACACTAAAGCGATTTTGTCACCATAATCTTTAAAGCAACATGGCATTAGAGAATGTTGTATAAGAAATTTGTCTTTTCAGAAAAGAACTTCAGGCTTGGGGAAAGAGTGTCTTACCATTAAATATTTTTAAACATACTATTCTTTAAATGCTTATATGAACATATTTAAGTCATAAGAGTTCCTAGTGAGATATGTTCATTTTCTTGGCCACTAAACGTTCTTGACCGGTCAGACTGAGGCATAATTTTGGAGAAAGAATGGGGATAGCACATTCTATCAAATATGTAAACATATGGATTATCTGTAATGCCTCCTTGTATTCAATTCATAAAAGAAAATTGAGTCCAGCTACATATTTAAAATACTGCTCAGACTGTACAGAGACAGCATTGTGGCCTTCAGGGCATTGTTATTTTAATCACTTTAAAAAGAAGTCACTATCTTGCCTGTTGGTTAAATTAAACAATTTGTTTGTTAAAGATAATGCTGAGAAAGAACAGAGCAAATAACTTCAACATGGAAGTTGAACAAATGATCACTGGCTTTATTTTTTTTAAATGGGTGCTTAGATCTCTATTGTATGTATTTCATAAGAATTTTTTTTCCACACTGAAGAATGTCTCTGGGCTCTTTGCAGCTGTTGTAACAGAGCCTTACTCTATTTGAGGTGATCTGTGGGAAGGGAAGGAGACGAATTGTGACACTGTCCCTTATCAAAGGACCACACAGTTGTTCGCCACTTTGACTCCATGATGGATTGTTATCTTGGGCTTTGACTGATGGATGGCTAAAAGTTTAGAGAAAAACACTGCAGACACCCAGTAGCTCCGTGTTATTGACACTTACATGATAGTGTGGGGTCAATCAATCTTTCTCTATGGCTTTTACCTTCAGTTTTGTTTTCTGTTTTCTGTTCATCATTTTCCCAACCTCTTCAGATTGACAGGCCAAAAAAAAAAAAAAAAAAGAGAAAAAAGAAAAAGAAAAAGTTGAGAGGGGGAGAAAAGCAAGTCACTGGGTAGCACTGATACCAAAGGATTCAGTTGCTGTGAATGTGAATGCTAAAGACAGACCCCCACACACAGACGCCCATTGTCTGGGGAACATATGAGCATGCATGTTTGTTTTCAATTTTAGCCCAGTAAATGGTAGCAGAAAAAGACCTGAATTTTATTATCAAAAGTCAGATAACATTTATCTTAGGAAGCATGTGGTTCTTAAAGTATTTTCTTCTCTTTTGAGAAGCAGCCCATTAGTAGATCACACATACGGGACCATCCCACATTACGTCTTCTCTGTGTATTCACTTTAGTGTCGTTTATTATTTAGTCTGTAGGTTATTTACCTTAACACACTCATTTTGGTGTCTAAATATGCTGAGGTCTTACCTGATTGTTAGAGATTGGCAAGTTAATAAAAAGTCTGGGAGGTGCTGATATCCAAACAAGCTTCTGCCATGACTGAAACTCTCACAGTGGAAAGCACAGAAAGCCAGTCCCCGCGCTTCCTGTGCTGAGACACAAGAATCCGAATCGTAACAGTGAATTCATTTTAGCATTTGCAAATATTTTTGTAAGCTTTCTCAGATGTAACTAAGATAAAATTTGTTAGATTTAAACATGCAATTTGAGCAACTCATAGTAGTGTATACTTAAATTACTAATACTATTGCTAATATCAGGCCACCACACATTACCATTACCACCTCACAATTTTCTTTTGGTCTGCTGTAATATTTATTTAATGCATACCACAGCCGCTAACATCACTCAGAAGTGAGGGTAACCTCCCACACTTATATATTATTCCTGCGCAGAGGTTATGTGAATCTTCTCTGTACTGTTCCCATGGTAGTATGATAATTATTGAAGTGAACTATACAGTTTTCAGAAGTAAGGTATGACTGTGTGTTAGTTTATAATTTTTTAAAAAATTCTTTTTTAATGTCCTAAGATTGCGTTGTTTGTTTTGTTTTGGCGGCAACACTTTACTTTATATTTTAGGTTGATTTGGAGCTCGGCATGCAGCCCAGACTGGTCTCAAACTCCTGGTAGTTTTCTCGTCTCCACTTTCTGTGGGATCATTGGCGTGATATTTATTTCCATGATACCTGAACACCCTTTAAGTGTTAATATTATTGTCATTGTAGACAATTACACACCCTTCTTGCTGTTGGATATCATCAGTATGTACACACTATGAATAATTCTAGCTTTGATGATATACTATTTCAACTCTAGATTGACTTTGCTTTTCAAACTATGAATAGGTACAAAAAAAAGGTAAAATACATGTACAGGTCCAAGTATATAGACGTGTTGTAAAGGCTATGCTGTACTCATAACTTCACGTGTGTTATGCCAGTTGATGTTAGTCACCTATAACTTATAGTTTCAAAAAGATTTTCTATTATAATAATAAAAAGTATTAAATCATCAATATTAAAGAATAAAGCATAAATATTTTGTTCTCTTATTTGAAGTTATGATTTCCAGCATAGTTTCACAACAAAAATCCTCAAGTTCCTTCCTTAAAGAGTGGAGCAGAGTGGAGAGAGGATTTTGAATCTCAATGAGCCATTCTTGTTTTGCTCTTTCCTATGTACCTTCTATATACCTAAGCCATATGTTCCGGAGAATTCCTAGAAACATCCATTCTCTCTGGCAAGTTTAAGTAAAAAAATGTCACCTTTGTTACCTTTCCTAGAGTTACTTAGAAAGGAGTGAAATTTAATTTCAGTACTTTTATTTATATGTTCCAGAAATGCTTGCTTCTGAACTTCAAATTCTAAACTCAAGGTTTCCTAATGATTCGAGAGAAACAAGAAGCTCAAAGTGCTCCAGAACACCAGAGAAGGCGATCCCGCTGCTGTTATTTTCCTATTAAAATTCAAGGGATAGAGTTTTACGTTGACAATATTGGATAAATATCTGAACTTCTGAACATATTTGAACCTACAGTATGAATCAGGCACAGGTTTGTCAGCCCAGTTAGATCCTGAAACCTTTTCCTTTTTATTCACATGCCTTCTCTAAATCTTTTTGTGTTTTAGGCAGATCTGAGCTCAGTGGCACGCACTGTAATGAGTTCAGCATTGCAGAGTGACAAAAGGCCGACGCTGACAGTAACGACTAGTATTTATTTCATGCAGCTTGCACTTTGTGCCAGCATTCGGCCACCCAGCTCATGAGGATGGGTGTGGGCTGCATCTGTTGGGCTGTGCCTTGCTTGAACCGGGGGCTCTGCCTGGGCTTTATTGCTGCCACATGGCTGCTATTGTTATTTCACAACCTAAAGCCCTTTCTTATTTCCCACTTTGCCCCGAAACCTTCACTCCTGCATATTTCCTTTCTTCTTACCCTGACTCTCTAACAGCTGAACTACATAAATGCCAAGGAGAAGACGTGAATTCCTAAACAGAAGCTGCCATAAAATAGCACTGCTCCAACCAAGAAGCACACATGTAGAAACCCATGACTGACAGGGCTCAAAAGGCAGGTTTTACTAAATGACAAGTGTGAAGTTCTTATTGTTGCCCTGGTTGATAGTAGCTCATATTTACACACATGCTCGTGTGCGCGTGCACTCACTCACTCACACACACACACACACACACACACAATTTCACATTTCAGAACAATTCAGTGTAACTGGCAGCTTGGGAGAAAAAAAGACTTAAAATCCCTTAAAGGCGAGCAAGACAGGAGGAATACAGAATCCAAAGCATTCTCAGTTTTGAATATGTTGGCATCTTTTGATTGGGCTTAAAATTGGAATCTTGGAGAGGAAGCAGGAAAAGTCGGAATTATAATTGTTTTGTTAAGAAGAAGAGAAAGCAAAAAAGTAAGACGAAAGAGCTGCTCATCTTTTATTTGTCCTTGCATAATTCTATTCAACATTAATTAATACTATGATATTACATTTTCATGTACACCCACTGTCAATATTAAAGGAATATCTATGATATTAAATATACAAATGAGAGACAATATGATGCCAATTAATTGTATGTAATCTGTGTTATGTTAGTTGCTAAAAAGTCATTTGAGTCTTGCTTTTCCTCAGTTACAATGATGTATGAATGTGTATTTAAGAAAAATGGTATCATTATTCTATGTTTACAATAGTCAATGCTAGTTATTTTTAAATCCTACTGATAAGAGAGTGGCAGTTCACTGAGCATAGGCAGAAGAATGGACTAGAGGCCAGAATAATGACAAAGTAAACCAAGGGTGAAAATCACCCCACCCAGATTAGGCGCAGTGGCTGGAGAGAGATCTCAGGGGAGGTGTCTCTCTGGAACCAGCGACAGTGTTCATTTTGCAGCAACAGTGCTATTTACAAGAACCCAAGGAGAAGACAGAAACACATAGTGTTGTCCTTTCTGTCATACCCTCTTCAGGAGCCTGTTCTAAGTTTTTAATTGGCTCTCAGTAGCCAGGTGATGCTTCTGTTTTTGCATAGTCAGCTATAAATTCTCATCTAAGGAATCTTTACTTCAGTATAAGTGCCTAAAATATAGCAGCCTTGACATAATTTCTAGAGTAATCAATGGGATTGATTGGCTTTCAACCAAAAGAGGTCATAATATTTCATGAAGACTGTCTGCTGCCTTTGTAACAGTTGTTCAGAGTTTGTCAAATGCTAAATTAAATCTAGTTGCATTCAGAAGGCTATCTGAAGTGCTTTAAATAACCTAAGTGCTATGATACTATGAAATAATCCATAAGGGCTGTAGAGATAGCTCAAGTCCGTAAAGTGCTTGGTGCACAATCATAAAGACCAGAGGTCCATCCCCAATCCACAGCACCTGTGTAAGACACTGACCAGGTGTTGGCATCTATAATCTTAACCCCTGGACAGGCAGATTGCTAGCCCACTGGATGATTTCCAGACTGGTGAGAGACTGTGTCTCAAAAATCACAAAGTACAAAGCACTGACTGGACTGAGCTCCCAAGGTCCAGTTGAAGAACAGAAAGAGGGAGAAGATGAGCAAGGAAATCAGGACCACGAGGGGTTGGTCCACCCACTGAGACAGTGTGCCTGTTCTAATGGCCATTTGAATCACCAAATTCAGCTGGACTGGGACTGAATGAGCATGTGATCAAACCGGACTCTCTGAATGTGGCTAACAATGGGGGCTGACAGAGAAGCCATTGATAATGGCACTGGGACTTGTTTCTACTGCATGTACTGGTTTTTTGGGACCCTAGTCTATTTGCATGCACACCTTACTAGGCCTGGATAGAGCCGGGAGGGCCTTGGACTTCCCACAGGGCAGGGTACTCTGCCCCCTCTTAAGACTGGAGGGGGAAGGAGGAGGGTAAGTGGGGGAGCGGGAGGGGAATGGGAGGATGGGAGGAAGTGGAAATATTTTAATGGGAAAATAAAAATATAAAAAAACACAAAGTAGACAGTGCATGAGAAACAACATCCAGTGTTATCCTATAGCCTACACACACACACTCACTCACACACACACACACGTATGCACACTCAAACGCACACACCTCCTATATACATGAACATACATACACACAAAAGCATATACATACACAATAATCAATGAAAATGTTAAGTGAAAAATTCCTAAAAATGTAAAGCATTCCTTATATAACAACAATAATGATATAATTCTAGTGAATGTAGCAAAGCAATGAATCAATGTAGGCAGGAACTGCTTTTTAGTTTTCCAGAAGCCCAGACTCAAATATTAACACAGAAACTATATTAATTACAACATTGTTTCTAGATGGTGTAGCATCTAGTTAACTCTTACATTTTAAACTAACCTGTTTCTATTAATCTGTGTATTGCCTTGAGGTTGTGGCTTATTGGTAAGGTTCTGACTGGCAGCTGGCATCTTTTTCCTTCAGCAGCTACATGGCATCTCCCTGACTCTGCCCACTTTCTTTATATCTCTGTTCAGGTTTCCCACCTGGATTTACTTTTCTAAGCCATTGACCTAAACAGCTTCTTTAATATCCAATGGTAATAAAACATATTCATAGCATTATGATGAGAGGAATAACACATCAAATCAAGAGCTAGATCAAATATCTAATGAAGAGAAAACATGACACAGTATCTACAAATTTCCTCCTGAAAATTCTAATAAAAAGTCTTTAAAATTATTAAGTAATTTTCTTGAATTGAGAGATTCAATATGAATTTATCATGTTTATCTATAGTTATTAATATAGAAAACAGTTGTTTTTTAATGCTTTTGAATACTCATACTCTATGTATAAATCTAAATCTCCCATTTTGTAGTTAATGAAATGGCCCTAAAGACAATACTTATTTCTATAGTGTGGTGAACTGATTAGTTGCTAGATTTTCTATTTTGCACTATGGTTACAGTTAATTGTTGCCTTATGACTATATTATACTCAAAGAATGCAGGCACATATAATATACTCTGTATATTTCTGTACTAGGTACATACAAAATTCCTGCTTGGACATTTAGGCTATTCCTATCCGCTAACTCAAAGTGAAGAACTCAGAAGCCCCAGGATATAGCTTAGTTTCAATAGAAGGAAACCCTAGTTCCTGGTTCACTGTGAGGAAGATGTCTACCCTGCTCCTACTTCAATACAACACTTTATATGATTAACCATAATCCTGCTTTTCAGGACACTGATGTTAAAGTGTATCTATTCCATTAATGGCTGTTACCTTATTATCTTAATATCTACATGTCTATAGCTTTTCTTCTTTCAAGTTCTGTCACTTTTCAGCAGCAGTAGAAGGAACACTTCCTCCACCAGCTTTGTTGTAGATGTTATTTTTTCAGTGAGAGACATCATCCCTTGTCTCTGTTCCCACCACATCTCTTATGCTTTCTTTCTTTCTAGTCTCACTTTTGGTCTCTATTCTGGACTTCCACCATTTGAATTCAGTGAAGTAAAGCATTCTTCACTGTTGGAGGAGGCTGCTAGTTAGTTCCTGGCTGCTTAGCCCTGAAATAGTCACACAGAAACTGTATTATTTAAATCACTGCTTGGCCCATTAGCTCAAGCTTCTTATTGGCTAACTCTTACACCTTAATTTGACGTATCTCCATCTGTGTATCACCTACCAGTGCTGATCATGGCCTACCAGCAAAGATTCAGCACATCTGTCTCTGGCAGCGGCTCCATGGCTACTCCCTGACTCTGCCTCGTTTTTCCCAGCATTCAGTTTAGTTTTCCCCACCTAGCTCTGTTCCCCTATAGCTATGCTATATGCCCAAAGCAGTTTCTTTATTAACCAATGATATTCACAGCATGCATAGGGGAATCCCACATCTCTTCACTACATGTTGAGCTCTTGAAATGTCTTTCTTCTAATCCTTGACATGGGATGATATAAAAGAATATCTTTGTTCATAAAACCTCCTGAACCTATAGTAAAGAATTAGTAGTTCAAGGGGTCCTGGTGACCTCTAAACAGCCCTTGCTTGGCTGACGATATATGTCTGTTTATTTATTTTGACAATATTTACAGCCTAAGAAAGAAGGCTTCCAAGCATTCTGGTGTCTCTAGACAAATGTGTTGTTGTCTGGCAACTCTATCTCCCTCTTGAAAGCCATCAGGAACAAACTAGGCACTCTACAATTTTCCCTCTTGATCACCTGTATTGTTCAGGAATGCCTAATGAGGCAGAAACTATTAGAAATAAAGACACATACTACATCTATGTATGATAGAGATGTGTGGAGTTTTTTTTTTTGTGTGTGTGTGTGTGTGTGTGTGTGAGAGAGAGAGAGAGAGAGAGAGAGAGAGAGAGAGAGAGAGAGAGAGAGAGAAGTAGAGATTAGCAAAAGCAGTTATGAAGATTGACAAACCCCAAGTCAAGGGACAGTTAGGATGGTGGAGACACAGGGGACCTTGCAGTGTGAGTAGTGACAAGCATACACAACATTGGTAAAAGATTAAATCCCTTGTTTTACTGTTCAAGATACAGAAGCCAAAGGGAATGTGTTCAGGAAAAAGGCAAATTATTTACCACTGCTACTAATATTTATTGATTCCTCCTATATGACTGTTACTGTGATAAGTTCTTTCTAAATATTATTTTATTTTATCTGCAAACAACTCTTTAAAGGAGTGACCATGATGAGAAAACCTTTTACATGAGAAGTTAAAATCATTTAAAAGTTAAGTAATTTGACTATGATCCTAAAACAAGGGCATGGCTGAGTTGTAATCCAGTTTCAGAGAGACTGACTCCAGAGCCAAATATATTAATTGGACATCATTCTAAACTATTGTTATATATTTGGGTAAATTTTATAAATGTGTCCCAAAGTCAAAATTTTATTAAAATTTTAATAAAGCATAAAAACCAAGAGATTAGATTATTTTTGACTTGCCAATGTTGTTTAATAAGTAGGAGCAAGTAAAGCACAGCAAATACACAATTTCAAATAGCACACATAATGAGATATTAAGGAACAGAGGAGAATACAGCTGGGAAGTTGAAATATAGGGAAGAGAGAATAGATAAGGCTAGGGGAAACTTCGAGTCTAACAAAGATATTATTTTCATCTCAGATAGTTGCGTATTAGTGATTCATTCACTATTGCATTGCTTACCAGAGATCCCATGATCACTTTTATAAGTACAATGAAGCAAATAAATGGGGGTAAAACACCCTATTATAAGATACTACCATGTTGTTTGACACAGTGTAGGGATACCATGCAGATTACAGTGCTGTTTAGTGCACTACAGGGATATCATGCATATTACAGAACTATGTGTCATTCTGTAGGGATACATGTATGTTACAGTGTTATGTGGCATACTATAGGAATGCCATGGCATGAGGAAAGAAAAAAGGATGAGGAAATGAAGAAAGTATATAGGAAAATAGGAAACAAGTCTAGATGGGAATGAATTGACATTTATATGCTGTTTATATATAGCTTTGCATAACAGATCTTCCAACATCTCAAATATCTTTTTATTATCTGTGTATCATCTATCTCTCTTTATCATCTATCTATCTATCTATCTATCTATCTATCTATCTATCTATCTATCTATCTATCTATCTATCTATCTTGTTTATATCTATAATCATTATCATCACCATCTATTGTTTATATTCTGTTGGTATGGAAGTGTGTTTTGTGAATCACTGGATGTTCTTTTAAACTTTTTGGATGACTGAAAACTCAAAGTTTCTTAAACTTTTGTGCTGCAAATTGTACAACATCACAGATTAGGTAAGTTATAGAGAAAAATGGTTTGGTTAGCTTAAAGTTCTTTTCTAAAGACCTGCTGGTAACCTCACTGGCAGAATCCTGGGGTGGTTCAGGGCACCATGACACCATATACGTGTGCTCCTGGTGTCTCTCCATTTCTTACAAAGCTGCTAACATTCATCCATGTGGCTCCACTTGATGATCTTGTCTAATTATAATCATCTCTCAAAGACTTCACTCTAAGCAAGACACTCAGGTTAGGCTTCTGCACACTCAGTGTCTCACAGTGGAGATTAAACTTCAGCCTTTACATGATTCTTAAGCAGCCATGTTTACATATTTCTCAGTGTTAATCTCTGCATCATGCTGTATAAATCATGATGAGAAAAACTTCTGAAGCCTTAGCAGAAAGGCTGAGCTCAAACTGCACACTAGGTACTACCACAGTTACATGGAGAAAAATCAGTGTTTCCTCAGCAGCACCCACGAAACACTGGGAATGGCTGACTCTACTACTTCTCCACTCTTGAGTATACTCTTCAGTGTTTGGTGTGACAAAAAGGGAAGTACACATAGGCCCTTCTGCTTGAGCCAACAAACATAAAGAAAAGAGCATTTTACTGGGAAAAAAATGAGCAACAAAGCCACCACAGTTAGTAGATATGGACATTTGGCACCTGTTTTACTTTAAGTTAATGAAATGAGGCAGTCACTTCAAGCAAGAAGCAGCTCAAATTATTGGGTGACTGTAATAAAATCTGTGATCTTAAGAGAAATTGAGAATTTTGGAATTTTCCATCACCACTAGAACTTGACAGCTTGCCTACAAAGACTTTCTGATGTCCTAATCATAACAATGAACTGAGTTTCTCTTTCTTTCTTTTTTATGAGATGGCCAATTCATTTTATTACAAAATCATTCGTGGCCCAAGAGCTTAGTTGTTTTAACATAAGCCAACGTAGTCACACAAAACAGAGCATACAATATTCATTGATAAATAGGTTTCCACACTGAGAACCAATTTTTAAACAGCCACTACTTTTTGAGTTTGGGAATAGTATCAAAAACATGTATCTCCAAATATCTGAAAATGATTGAAACATTCCTTCTATTTACAACTTATACTGTTAGTTGCAGACAGGTATGTCTATATGAGTTTAGACTTTATTTGTAACTCATTTGATGGTATACACATTGTAGAACACTAATTCCAAAAGCACCTGGGAATGACTGACTTCCCTTCAGGCTAGAGAACTGGGTAACAGGCTATTTTTGTTTCTCATTTCCTACTGAGATCTGATTTGACCTTTGCGTAATGGATGTGTTGATGAAGTCACTATATGATACAAGTCGTCATGTTTAAGGGCAACGCTCCTTAACACTCAGCTTTTTTTTTTTTAAATCATTTCTCATAAAACAACCTGCTTATTTTTCCAAACAATATTCTTAAGTGTTTGTCACATTTGCAATTATAATGACTGCCAGAACAATTTATATGCATTCCTCTAGTAGTTCCTCAGATTTAAAGATTAAGAAATTGAATTTTAAAAACAAATAAAAAAATTATCATAGAATATCAAAGTTGCAAAGATCCCTCAGCCTCACTCATCTTGACTGGCTTAACTCACTTCAGTAGTTTATATTACCTTTAGGGTTGGGACAGTGGTAAAGTTCATGTTTGGGGGAATGAATGAAATAGTAAAGTAAGTATTCTTGGGAATTACCAGTAAATCATTTTTATTACTGAATAGTGTTTCTTTACAAAAATGAATTGCCTATGTTGACCTATTAGCTGGACATTTGTATTGTTTGAGGTTTGGGTTATATTTGTTTAAATATTTAGAGCTGACACATAAATGTTTTTGTTTCTCTTAGAAAAATACCTACAAGTAGAATGGTTAGGCTAAGTGATAAGTTTTTTTTTATATGAAACTGATTATCATGGATGCAAATCGCTTGTCTGATTTATATTATTCAAATACTTGCCTTCACCTTGATTTTCTGAGTTGTGTCTTTTGAAGAACAGGAAACATTTAGTCTGACACAGGACATGAATGGTTGGTTGTGTTCCTTCTGTGATATCTTTTTATGCACTCAAGCTACAGAAATATTACAAAAGGCTTATAAGTTTATCTTTCCCAATTAAACTTAAAATCTGTCTCAAACAGTTTGATGTCTGGTGAGGGGTAGAATACTAACTCCTTGGCTTCTGTGCCATTTATTAGGGAGGCTCTCCCTGTTTGGGCAGCTTTATCCCTCGATTGATGAGTCAGATATCTTTATGACTGTATCTATGTTGAATACTGTTCAACTTCACCAGTTTGTTTGTACTTCTTTATGCCAGCACCACACTTTTGTGGACTTTTGTTCTACATGTATTTCATTGTCTTCCATCTATTCTAAAATGATAGGTCTTCTCTTGATTTTTTAAATTTCCTTTTCAAGTTTCTATGGATGTTTGTAGTAACTTGCACTTACATATACATAGTAAAAAGCTTGAGAAAATAGAAAGGGCCAGTGATTATGATCCTGTTAAGTTTATTTCAGTTTTAGGAGAATTGCTTCAAATTTAAATATTTTTCTACATGGGTATGTTTTGGGTTATATCTTCTTTAACTTAAATCAAGAACATTTATATTTATCAGTGAAATTGATACCGAAATATTTTGTTATTGTAAATATCATGTATGGATCAGTGTGCATATGTGAGTTTGGGGGGTATATTATGTTAGGGTGTGTGTGCACATTAACCTGTGGATGTGAAAACCTAATATATATGTATTCAGACTGGAGTAGTGTGTCCTGTGTCCTCTTCTATAATTCCATGCCCTTTTGAATTCTCTGACTGAATTGGTGAGAATGCTCTTGTATTCTTTTCCTCTGCTGCCCAGTGCTGATATCACAGGCATACACATCCACACCTGGCTCTTTTACACACCTTCTCAGGATTCAAATTCATATTTTTTATGTTTGCAGAGTAAGTGCTTCTATCTTACTGAAAACATACCCTCATCTCTGCCAAGTAGTACTTTTAACAGAATAAACTTTCAATCATTTGTTGTGAATGTGGTGAAATAAAATTGATATTTCTGCATCAACATTTTAACATGAGATTACTAAGTTGATTTGCTAGTTTCTGTAGATATTTTCCCAGATCTTCAGCACTGGTTGTGTAAATATTTACATTATCTATGAGCAAGGAGAGTTATTTTCCTTTTCTGCCCTCCATTACCATTTTGCTTGTTGTATGATGCTCAGAAGACTGCTGTACAGTTATCAAAGAGACTACCTTTGCTTCTTTTTCATGAGCAAAACACCACTTATGACACCTCACCATAAAAATCAGATACCAGTCATTATTTTTATTGTGCAATTTTAAAAAATATTCTTTGTGAATTTTACATTATGCAACCTGATCCCACTCGTATCCCTGTCCCGTTGCTTCCACTGTTTCTCCTTGCAATCTACCTCCAAAACAAAATAATATTTAAGAGTATCCCCCCCAAAAAACCAACAAAACCAAAAACAAACAAGCAAAGGAACAAATATCTCAGTGTGAATGCTGTAATGTGTCACAGTGAGTCACACAGCACACACTTTAGTCCACACATCTTTACTTGTAAGTGTTCATTGCAGTGAGTCATTGGTCTGGCTTGAGGTCTCTGGCTTCTGCTATCCATACTAGGCCCTCAGTGAGACTTTTCTTGACTATCTTGCTGTTGCCCTGTATCATGGAGATCCTGTAGCTTTAGATCTGCAGGTCCGATCCCTTTACATATTCCAGCAGTTCATATATGAGGTAGATGTTGGGCTGGGCTAACTCATTGCCCTGGTTCTGACATTGGTGGTAGCTGGGGTTTTCAGTTTGCCAGTTTTCCCTCATTATAGCTAGTTGGGCAAGCTCTCCAGCATTGCCCCAGGTAGCTCACAGGAGGCAGCAGGCAGCAAAGGGTGGGGCCAGTTCTTTCTCTCACACCCTCTGGTCCAGTTCACCTGCATTCACACCACCAGGGGCAGCTGTTTTACCCAGGTGAGATGCAGTGCCCACAGCTGTTGGTGAGGGGCAGGGATAGCTCTTCTGCTCTCATGCCCCTGAGACTGGCTCTCCTAACTGGCACAGGTGGCAAGGGATGTGGTGAAGGAGGTCATGTTTCCTTTACCCATGCCACCACACAGCATATGAGGGAGAGGTAGTTGCAGGTCTTCTCTCACATCCACAGGAGCAGCTCACATGCACTCCCATGTACAGGTTCAGCTCTAGTGTGCTCCCCAGAGAGGTTCGAGTCCCTCTCTCCCATGTGCTGAAATCAGTGAGGGGCAGGACCAGCTCTCTCTTTTTTGTAACCCTAGGGCCAGCTCTCCTACCAGACATAGGTGTCAAGGAGTGAGGGGCATCTTTCTCTTACCTGTGTAAACATATGGCAGAAGATGGGGGGTCAGCTCTTCTGCTCTCAAGTCCTTCCATCCTGCTCTCCTGTGCCCCAGCCAAGAGTGTCAGCTCTACTGTGCTGTCTGGATGAGGTGCAGGACCTGTTGGCCCAAGTGCCAACATTCCTACTCTTATGACCTCAAGGCCAGTTGTCCCACCCACCACAGGCAGTGAGGGGTAGGTATTGACCAATGTTTTCATCCCCCCTGTCCTGCAGCCATTAAGTCCCAAAGAATCACATAGAGGGCTATATTAGTTATTAACTGAATTGTCCATTAGCTCAGGTTTTTTATTAACTAATTCTTATAACTTACATTAGCCCATAATTCTTGACTGATTTAGCCACGTGGCTTGGTACCTTTTTTGGTAGGCAGTCACATCTTGCTTCCTCTATGGCTGGGTCATGACTGCAAACTGAGCTTTCCTCTTCCAAAAATTCTCCTGTTCTCATTGCCCCATCTATACTTCCTGCCTGGCTACTGGCCAATCAGTGTTTTATTTAAAATAATACAAGTAACAGGATAAAACACCATTGTCACACAGCAGGTAGGGGAGGGAAGAGATCTTTTATTTCCTTTTCCATTCCACTATATGGCAGATGATGGGTGGGGCCAGATCTCCCACACAGGTTCACAGGGACCAGATCACCTACATACATTGCCCCAGCAGCAGCCTTACCCTAAAATATAACATGAAATAATATAACGTATACATGATAAAATATAATATTCTGTCCTACCTGGTTCCCACAGATGGCAAGCCCCAAAGAAAATCACACAGAGATCTCCATAAGTTATAAAACTGATTGGCCCATTAGCTCAGGCTACTTATTAGCTCTTGTAGCTTATATTAACCCATTGTTCTTATCTATGTTAGCCATGTGATTCAGTACCTTTTTCAGCAGGGCAGGTTACATCTTGCTTCTCGGTGGTCTGGGCTGGAGTGGGAGCAGGAGCTTCCTGCTTTCCAGAATACTCCTGTTCTCTTTTTTCCACCTCTATGTCCTGTCTGGTCCCCCTCCCCCATACTTCCTGTCTGGCCAATCAGCGTTATATTAAAATACACAATTGACAGAATACAGATAATTCTCCCGCACCACTAAAAGACTAGCTTGGCCTCAGGGGTTGGCCCAGACTGTGGGCCTCAGTAGGGCCCTTGGTGGTAATAGGAGCCACGTCAATTTAGAGTTGGATTGCAGTAGGTCCACAGACGTTGCCCCCAGCAGCAGTTTGGGCTTAGATATCACCATGTTCCCAGATGTCAGCCCAGGTCTCTTAAATGCGTATGACCCCTATGGGAACACATCCCTTGGACACTGACTTAGTCGCAGGTCATGGTCCAGACTCTGGGCATCTTCAGGACCATTACTGGTAACAGGAGCCCTGGACCACAGCATAGATAGCACAGCTGCATCAGGGTCCTGGACCAAGTCATCTTCCATGGCAGCAACCCAGGGTCAGACATCAGCATGACCCTGGATGTCAAGCTGGCCATCTGTGTCAGCCAGTTCTTCAGCACCCTCGACTCTTCAGATCAGCCTTTTTCCCTAGCATATAAATCACTTTTCTTCTATTTTCATCTTTCTTCTATTTCCCCACCAGGTATGCATTTCCCATAATAATTTCTGACCTTTCAGTATCTGACACTGGGCAGACTCATGGTTGATTCTGGCCTCTCCAGGCCCTACTGTGCTA
>NW_026067957.1:10684563-10704458 GCF_014885135.2 Alexandromys fortis | reverse complement strand
TATATAATTTGCTAGTTAAAATTTAATTTTAAGAAATATTTTATTAATTCTTTCAGGATTCCATGCAATGTGTTTTGAACATATTCACCTCTCCTCCCCAAACTCCAACCATTACTACTCTCTTCACAGTCCCCTCCCCATTTCCAACCAGTTTTGAGATTCCTTCTTCTTTCTTTTCTTTTCTTATTCCTCTCTCATATAGTATATACATCCTGACTCCAGATTTCCTTCTCTCTCTTCCTCTCAGTCTTCCTCTCTCCCCTCTCCTACAGATCCACTGCCCTTCTGTTTCCCTTTAGAAAAGACCAGGTCCTCCCACTGATCCCAGCATAACAAGATGCAAGAAGATTAGGCACAAACTCTCATATCAAGGCTGGATGAAGCAAAGCAGTGGGAGGAAAAGGGTCACACAAGAAGTCAAAAGAATTAGTGACACCTATACTCCCACAAAAACTCCAAGCTAAAGAATCACAACATGCATGCAGAGGGTCTAGCACAGACTCATACAGGCTCTGTAACTATGGCTTCAGTCTCTGTGAGCCCCTATGAGTCCTGCTTAGTTGATCTTTATTTTTCCATCATGTCCAGTTTGTGTCCAATTAGTCTTGGGAGTGGGACCTTCCCTTGAGCATTATGTACTTATGGGGGTTGGGGCTGATCATACCTACAAAGAAATGTGACTTTTCCTCACCCATCAACTGTCAAAGGCCAATAACTCCTCTTGCTCATGATCCCACTCTGCCAAGGTTTGCCAGCTGAATGGTGAGTGGGTCCTGTGCCTGCTGTCGATTACTGTGATTTCCTACGTGCATCTGCCCTATTGTGTCTGAAAAAGAGGTTAGTTGATTTTATCAACCATCCCCAGCTCTTACAAGCTCTCTGCTTCCTCTTTATTGAAAATCCATGAGCCATTGAGAGAGCGGTAAATAAAATACTCCATTCTGGGCTGAGGACTCCACAATTTTTACTGGGGTTGGGGGTATCTATGAGTTAATTGCAATCCAATGCACTGAGAAGATTCCTTGATAAAGATTCAGAGATATCCTAATCGATGCATATAGTAATGAGTCATTTTAATACTATGTCCATTTAGCAAAGTAATAGTAGTGGGTTCTACTTTAGGGCCTATGACCTGTCTAGTCATAGATTTTGACCTCATTAGCAGTGACACATATGTGTTCCATCTCATGGAGTGAGCCTTAGACACAACCAAAATTGGCTGTTTACCTCAAAACATTCGTGCTACTGGAATGCCAGTGGGCATATCTTGTCAAGCTGGTCACTGTTGTATCTTACACGGTGGACAGCTGGGTGGGACTGAGGATTACTGTTCACTTTGGGCAGCACACAGTACCTCCTTAGCTCTGTGGATGTTAGCCAGTGGTGAAGAAGCTTCCAGGTTGAGTACTAGCTAATTTGTTCATGTCTTGTGACTCGAGTTACAGTTGGTATCTTCAACATTTCTGGAGGTAAATCAAAAGTATTTTCAGCATCTTCTAATGCTTGGATATTATATGACATAATACATTATACATAATACATAATAGTATCCCATTACTAATACAGGCATTTTTTATTTGGTAGCATGTAATGTCTACTCAAGGTATTGTCATCTTGTTGTAGGACAATGTCATTAAATATCAACAACCTTCAACAAACTACTCTTTATGAATTATTAGATAAATTAAAAATGTACTTATTATTTATTGCATTTTGACGTATGACTCTGTGGAACTCAATATATGGGTATCTATGTTATTTCCATTTCTTGGCTCTTGTAAAAATATGAACAATGAGTGGACATGAGCAGTGTGTAAAACCCTATACAAGGATCACCTACCTGTCTTTAGAATGGAATGGTGGCTGTAATAATAAAGAATGCATAGACTTTGGGACTCAGAATGAATTTTGTTTGACTTACCCCAAATCTAGCTGTATGATGTTTTTATTTGCATATTCATTACAATGAAGTGAACACAGAGACCCACAACTGGGTAACCTGAAGAGACTAAAAGATTTTGAAACACTCAGTCTCAAAAGGTATAATTACTCCAAATCCCCTGCCTCATGGAACTATGCAGAAAAAAGGAAAGGAAAATAGTAAAAGCCAGAGTAGATGGAGTCTTATCTGGTGTCATCTATGTAAACTCATGGCTGTTTTCCTTGCATCAGGTTTCTGCCTCACCCTGAAATGCTCCCCCCCCCCCAGTCATCTCTTTCAGTAATCTCCCTCCTTCCATCCCCCAACCAGATCTAAGCTCCCATCCTCACGCACTCCCAGTTTAGCCAGGAGATCTCTCCCATTTCCCCTTCCAGGTAAGATCCACGCATTCCCCCTTGGGTGTTCCTTGTTACCTAACCTGTCTGGGTCTGTGGTATGTAGGTTTTCATAGTTGTTCTGTAATTTGAGTTCTCAGTTTCTACACATGCTTCAATTTCAGAAGTGTAGTGTGCAGAATACTACAATCAGAGGGCTCAGGGCTGATGTGTTTTCTGTTCAAGGGTGAAGAGAGGAGTGCTGGATCCCTAATACTCATGTAAATACTAGGTAGGAATGGGATCCAATCAGTAATGACAGCCTCAAAGGAGACAGAGGAACTGCAGAGACAACGAGCTGCAAAGAAAGCCATGTTGTTGAGCTCTAGGTTTGCTTAAAAGAACACACATCAATATCTAAGGTGGAAGATGGATCAAAGAGGATTTCCAACATCAACTTCATGTCTCTATATGCATTTGCATACATGCACATGTGCACACAGACACTTGTGTGACCATAGATGTGTAAAATGGCATATATAATTATACCACACACACATGAAAGTGACAGCAAAGTAAGTAAAAATAAAAAAAATTCAAATGACAATTAGTGAGTTAATAAAAAATTAAAGTCACATAATTAGATACTAAGCTAATATATATTTCTTTTAAATACAGATACGTATAATAGCACTGACAACTCTTAAGGATTTAAGATAGCGTAAATGAAGCAATGCTCCAGATATGTAGACAGATGCTCTTCAGAATAGTCAAAGCAAAGTGAACATGAGCAATAAATAGTTCACACAAACACACTCCTGCAATAAACCTGGGAGTTAGGGTAATCTCTGAGGAAAAAATATAGGGGCTGGAGACAGAAGGAATATTAAAATAGATGGAGGTGGTCTACTAGGTAAATTTCCAGAAACCTCAGAGGACTCACTGTTTTAATAAAGTCATCAATATTGGAGCTCAAATACTTTCATAAGCCTACATAAGATATATAATATTTGTATCTTTATTGTACTCATTATACAAAACTAATAAATTATGTCCAGGATCTCAAAAATAGTGCTCTCACAATAGATGCACACACATGCAAGAGCATAAACACATTTGCACAAACATATTTTTCTCATAGAAAAATGCTTGTGAAAAGCTTGTGAAATTTTTGCTTATGACTTAAAGCTAGAAGAGATACAGCTCATGTCTTCCATGACAAGCAAACAGCTAAAAGAATCATCTGAATAATGCTGGAAACACTAAAACTAAGTAGACTTAGACAGAAATGCTGAGGACCATTCAATATGACTGTGAAACTATCACACTTAAGTATAATTGAAACAAAATTAATTGTGTTTAGCTCAATCCACTTCCAAATCTCTATATTTTTATTTCTGAGCCTTAAGTTTTCAGTAAATAGTAACTGCTAAATATTTAAAATAACATTTTTTTTTTGTATTTCATTTTTTAGTGGTGGAGACTGTATAAAATACAGATCTGTTTTAGGGCACAGTTTTCCTTGATTTAGGAACTCAGCCCACACAAGTTAACACAGTAGACGGTGTTCCTGACCCCTTCTGTGTTGCCTGAACAAAGAAGCAGAAAGGTAAAGGGAGAGTGTCTCCACGGTGCTTCATGCAGTGGCTAAAACACAGGGAAGTAAAAAGGAAAGTAAAAACTGTAGGGCACAGGCAGGGCCCACAGCACCCTTGCGTACAGTGGAGGAAATCAGTGGGCCAGAATGACAGCCCAGGTCAGAATGAGACCTGCCATCATCCAGTTGTTTCCCATGAGATTGTTCTGTGGAAGGCTGTGGAGCTAGGCCTGAGCTCATACAAAATTTTGAACTTTGTTTTTCTGAATGGATCAAAGCATTAAAATCCTGACAGATTAAAAAAAAAAAAAAACCTAATGTGCTTCTAAGTTTATCTTCTGTGTTAGCAGCCAT
The DNA here is from genome assembly GCF_014885135.2 of Alexandromys fortis. Lineage (NCBI taxonomy): Eukaryota > Metazoa > Chordata > Mammalia > Rodentia > Cricetidae > Alexandromys > Alexandromys fortis. Next base: position 10,700,251 of record NW_026067957.1, on the reverse strand, counting down.
CAAAAAAAAAAAAAAAAAAAGTCTTCCCGAGCAATTAGTAGGTTCTTTGGGACTTGTGAATGTGATTGAAATATCATGGCTTCTGAATGAATATATAGATAATCCATATAATCATATCTAAGAGATGTATAGGCTGGGTGAGGAAAGTTTAATGGAGACAATTAGAATAGACTAATAGATCTCCTTTACTGAAGATTTTAATCTTGTTTAATAAATACTCTGATAAAATCTTTATTGCTTTTGAGTAACAGTCATCAGATTATTTGAACGTTATATATATATTATATTATATATATATCATATATATATATATTAACTTTGGGATAAGGGACTTTCAGGAAAGAGTGGTATAGGCACCCTACCCCATGCATGTTTATGTCTAATGGTATACTCCTGAGTCAAGAAGATATGCCTCACACACAAAAATAACTTTATACTCCGTTTTATAAGACAAATTTTAGTTATTCTGTGTATTATAAAAGAATACAAGAAAGCACTATAAGTAATAAAAATAAACTGCCCCAGCAGCTTACATTTCAAAACTTAAAAAGTTCCTTTACTAAAATGACTGTCAAATAAATCAGATATTACACATATTTTTTCCACTTTTAATGTTAGAATATTCTTCAGTTTCGACTCTTACGCCACAGTGAATCTGAACTAGGAAAGCATATATGAAGGAATTTCAGATTCACATGATCAGTATCTATAAAACTATCCTCCATTTGCCTTGGGATCATTTTCTGCCGCACACCTAATTATATGGCTACTTCTGCTGGTGCAGGTCTTTAAAGGGACTGTTCAGTTCTGTAGCTTTGCAGCCAAGTCAGTGTCTAATTTGTAACGTCTCTTTCCTTCTTGTATCACTGATTCCTGCACAAAGCCAAATTTCTCATTAAAGGTTTCCCTTCCCTTTGGCAGTCAGAATAAATCCTCTAATCACGCTCCAGGAAAGAGTCAGAGTTCAAAGATGTTGATGGTCCCAAGGCCAGTCTTGTGTGCCTTGCTAAAGTTCTCGGGCTAACATTCTGTCTGAAGAGCACTGTCAGGGACGAATACTCCGATCAGGAGTCTAACGAAAAACATTAAATGAGCACATGAGGAACGTAGTAGTTTTGTTCAAGAATACAAAGTGTTGCTGTTTGTTCCAGAGTCTTACACCCTTAGTTTCTTTCCTTGTACGTGCATCCGCTTGTGCTAGGCTCAGAATCACATGGGTTTTTGAAGCAAACAATCTTTACCTTTCCTGGCCTTTTTCTAATTTCCTCCAAAACTTGTTATTCATCATTTACTTTCTTCTCCCTTCTATCTTGCTTTTGCTTTCTCTTCTTATAAGTAGTACAAATATAATATGTGTGTGTGGTAACATGATTTTAATGGATATATTCCTAGAGGATTAATGTTTTCAGATGGCCTTTCTGAAAATTACTATCAGTTTTGAGGCTGTAGAAAGACAAGCTCTTTCCTAGGACCTCAGGAGAACAAGACCAAACTGAATTGTATTTACTTCTAAGCCAACCTCAACAGGGATGTAGACTGCATATGTCAAATCCAATGTTTTGCTCCTGATAAATATGTGGGACTCCCAGGAGCCTGGCCTGTAGGAAGAAAGAATAAGAAGCCGAATTTCTGTGATGCAAATGTGAGAAAAGAGTTTCCCCATGATTTTAGCTTCACATTTGAGGAGGAAAGTTTCAATTTAATCTTAGAACAGAGATTTATCCATTCTTCTCCCATAAAGCGATGGTGCCAGCATAAATTACATTTGATTTCATAATGCACACAATGAGGTATCTTGTGTGTTTTTATATCTCCAAACAAAAACAAAAGAGATACTTTACACTTTAACACACATGAGGGTTTTGCTCTAGGGGTGGAGTTAATGTCTTTTTAAAGACTAAATGTGGCCAGAGTTCATGGGTATATGATTCATTCTAATGTGCAACATCAACACACACTTTGTTGTAATGATCTTGACTATATAATCGAACAGGTGAAATACCTTCTGAAAAGGTAAAGCAGAAGGGCTACATTTGTTGCTGTGTATCTTTAAAATGAATACCAAAATGCTTTAGGAAATAGCCTGGTACTTAGTCATCCAAGACTGACTTAAGGAAGCATTTGACCCTTGCTATCACGGTTTTTGATGCTAGGATCATCAATGAAAGTATTTCTTTGTATATCAGCAGTCCATCTATTCCCCATAGTATTTGGATGAGTCAAGTGGCTTGTTACAGCATAGTTAATGTTTTATGAATCCTGCTTCCTGATTCACCTCAAGTACTTTATAATTATATTCCTTGAAAACAGATGCTTTTAATATTCCACTTGAGTGTTTTATAAGCTATACAAATATTTTGTTTGTGGTATTTTCTGATGCTCACAGCCAAAATATGCTAGTCAAATTTTTGAAGATCATTTCATAATCCAAGAACCCAGGGCAATTCAATTGCTAGAGGTTTTCTACCAAAGTGGGATCCTTAAACCTCATAATATGCTCTATTGCAAAGGACCAGATCTCACAAATTAAAAATTTTGAATATAACTTGATAAAACCTTATCAAATAAAGATCAGAAAATATTGGTGTGGCTCTTGTCCTGGCTCTCCCTTCCTCCTCTTGGGGTGAAGAGTTTTTCTCAGGCCTGGTAAGGAAGAAGGACCAATTAAAACCACTCATTCTTGTACCACTAAAACCCACACAATGATCTGAAAAAATACCCCTAATTTGAAGCTGCTAATACAGCTGTAATTTTATTTCTTGAACACTGCCTCTTGTAGGGTACTGCCAATCTATGAAAACAAACCAGTAATAGCACCATTTGAAAACCACCCAGGGCCAATTGTCCTCTTTTCTTTTTTCTAAATAACCTATTAAAAGACTCCTAGCAGCTATAACAATAACTAAAGGACCAGCAGTGCCCATTATGCCTGGGTAGCAGTTGTGGTAGCACAGCTCCAGTCCCAGAAATACTCCAAACCAATAGTCTAGCAATTTTCCACATCTACAGTACTCAATCCAAGAAACAGATTGACTATTCTTTGTGACTGAAGTGTATGGTGTTTATATCTATGAGTTTTGAAGGTATAAAAATTTAAAGGCAATTTCTATCTAATTCCAAAATGCTTATAGGTCTAATATTTTACATCCAGAACATTTGTAGCCCTAACACAGGACTGTGTCATTCACTGCATGAATGTATGCTGAAGGTCAACAGACAGGGAATACACAATGTTTAGAAACACATCCCCATAGCTTGAATACCTATTGTTGCTTACTTGTGAGTAGCTAATATTACTTTTTGAAAGTAATAATGCTATAAATGCTGAAATAATGCAACAATTTTTATCCTTTCTTTCTTGGGACACTGTCTCTTACTTTTTTGGTATAGACTTCTAAGAGGCTTTCTTTTGGGGCACCAACCAGCTCTCAAATCATGATACAGAGACTTAGGAGTTAGAAATTCTCAGCCTTATATTATGCTTATTTCTTATTCACTCTTATAACTTAATTTAACCTGTTTCTTTTCATCTACATTTTACCTCAGGGTTTTGTTTTAATCTTCCTTTCATTCTGAATACCCTGCTCCATTGTCTGGCAGATGCCTGGGTGGCTGGTCCTGGGCATCTCCCTTTCTTTCTCCCTCATTTTTTCTCTTTTCTCTCTTTTGAGCCTAGGTTTCTCCTCCTACTTATTCTCTCTGCCTACTAGCCCTGCCTGACCCACTACTGCCTAGCTTCTGGACATTCAACTTTTTATTAGACCAGGTATTTTAGGAAGGCAAGGCAAAAGAGCACTGAATCTTTACACAATTAAACAAATGCATCATAAACAAATGAAGACTTTAAATGTCTATTTAAAGTAATCCATAGCACAGACTTTCATATTCTGGTGATATTCTCCAGTATGCATCCTTCCAGCCACTCAGTTGAAAAAGTCGTGTGTGTTATATTTCTTGAGGAAAGTGCAGTGATACTTGTTTCTTGAGTACTCTATAATACCTGACAAAATGAAAGACACATAATAGCGACTAAATAAATAAAAATGAATCATGTAATCACTTTTACATATAAATGGCTTGGCTCATAATTTCACTATTCATTTAGTTTGGTACATACTTCAGTATCACTACTTGAGTGTTTGGCTATTGTCTGGAATGGGCTTTGTGTTACTCAGTTAATCAAATACTATGACTAATAAAGACTTTCTGTCAATATTTTAATAATGATGCTACTTTGTACAATTCATACATGCTAATAAGAAAGGAGAAAAAATATTCAAAAGCTTAGATTTGGGCATTTTATTTTATTAAAATAAAATGATCACAATTATTATTTAAATGGTTTATTCTCAATCTTGGATTAATATTTATTTAAAATTTTATACATGAGTGTTATATTTGCGTAATTTTAATCCCTGGAAAAATATTTTTAAGAAATATGTCCACTGTAGCATATATCTTAATATTAAGTCGACTTTACTTGAGACTGCATCTTAAGCATGTAGGAAGTAATTCTTACACATTCTGAACTAGTAAAAATGAGGTGTCCTTGGCTAACTGAGATGTCCACTTTTCAATGACTGATTGGAAAGTTGCTAGTTTTATGAACTTAAAAAAATGTTAAGTTATAGAAAAAGTCAAGAAGAATGTGAGTGTTTACTCATCCTGATGGATGACTCCATCCTTCAAAGCATTCTCAAAGTCAAGATTGAAAAACAGAAAGGCATTTTAATATTTTCTGGACTATAATGCTGGAATTTAGGAGTTGCCTTGTTATCTATTAGAAACAATGGGTCTTTTTTCTTTTCTTTTCCCTTTTCTTCTTACTTCTTTAGTTTATTCTTATTGCTTTCTATTTTTCACATGATATAATTCCTGCTTGAGACGAGAGGCACAGGGTGGGAGCATGTTCCTTACTAAGGTCAGTTCCTGAGCCAGGCAGTAGTTATTCCTCTGTCCAGCTGTGCAGAGGCATTCTTGTGAATGGATGTGTTCCCACCAAGGCTGCTGCCCTCTAACATAGCTCCTACTTGGGAGAAAAGTAGCACCTGGATTCCCTGCAGAGAAGTTCTGTCTGTCATATTCACGCTCACACTGTCTTCAGCTTCCTGACTGACTAGGCAGGATCAAATTGACTTGAGAAGTTGTCCAGCAGGACTACAAATTATCTTCGATGTCTTTTCCTGACCCTTAACCTTACTCCTAAGGGAACACTTTGTGAATGAAATTATCCTGGGAACTACTTTCCCTCAAAGTGGAAATAGCAGGAGGAGAACTACCACACAGACATACCCAGATATTATCTATAACACTGACAGGCTTAAGTCAAGGCTCTCTGTCTTCAAAGCATAGACAGTGGATGGGCAATCTCATTCTGTCAAAAACGCTGAAGATTTTTATACATCACTGTGTTTCAAAATAAATCATGTGCATGGTAGCGCTACATAAAACCAGCACCCGGAATGGACGAATGGACATGGTAGCTCTACATGAAACCAACACCTGAAACGTGCATGTTAGTATTAGGTAGTATTATATAAAAACAGCACCCAGAATGTGCATGATAGCGCTACATTAAACCAGCACCCAGAACTGAGATGGCTTTTACTGAGCTGCAGGGTGTTTTTATCTCCTGAAATAAGAAACACATTTAAGTTGGTTACTGTGATCATCCTGTAAACAATGCTCTCTTGCTTTGACATAAAGTAAAACCATACATTTTTAATCAAGAAGTTTGCCTTTTCTTGTGAGTGTGGGGGCAGAATCCCTAGTGCTGAAAGTCATTTCAAGCGGTTTGAATGGCGTGCCTGGCTCACTTCGACTGCATCTTCATGGGTGATATCAGGCCTGGCTGCGGACAAGTATTTCAGGGGGACACAGGATTTACTCATTCCTTCCAAGTCTCCTCTCTACCTGAAACTGAAAAGAGAAGCGTCATTTCTTTTATGTGTGGGTGCCATGTCAAAATGTATGCCACAAACTTATTTTTGGCTTCATCTCCTGTACTGAAAATTAGAAATTGCCAGTAGTGTTGACTCTTTTTCTGAACCCCATCAAATTTTAATTTTAAGCTAGATATGTATAAAAAGTTTCATTGAGACATGCCAAGTCACAGCTCACCGTTCACCAATACGACACAAAATAAGTTGCCATAAAAATAGGACTAAAAGTCTGTAATTACCAATTTCTGTGCTTCAGCTCCATGAAAGACATAAGGAAATTTACAGTATGTTTTAAAGGGGAGTACCCCCCCTCCAGTCTAATAAATTTTGATAGCTTGGGGGTCACTTCCTAATAGGTGTAATTTCCTCTATTTTAATAAAGATATTTTAACACCTGAATTGTATGCCAGATAGCATTGTCATTTTTTCCGCTGACTGGCTCAAATAAATGCTGGTGGGGGCCAGACACTCTTCAAATACTGCTGTTTAATGCCAAATACAACTAACAGGCATATGGAAGAAGCCAGGGAAAGCGGTAACCTCCCTAATTATAGCCGAAGGCTCAAAGTCCACAAAGCCGGCAGAACTTTTCGCTTCTGGGTTCCTGAAGTGAATGGGGGTCAGGAAACTGCTCAACCATGGATCCCTCAATTGGCATCCCTCCTTGCCCACCCCACCAACACACAGTCTTTTTTTTTTTTTTTTTTTTTGCCTGCCAAATTCTTGTCCAACCCCAATTCAAATCTATTTATACTAGCCTTTCCTATTCTGAGCTCAGATGTTAGCCCATACGGTGTGTTGACCGGCACTAAATGTTACTGAGAGACCAGCGTGTGCCAGCTTACTTGGTGGCTGACAGCAGCGAGACAAAAGTATCTGGAAAGACCTTAATCTTCTGAGCAAAATTCTGGCTTCAAAGAGGTGGTGGTGGCAAGGTTCAACTTAAAAGCTCCAAGCCTACTGAAATTGAATAATTCAGGAGGTTAAGATGTGATGCTGGCTGCAGTCCTTCAACAGAAATGATGCATGCCCATCAGTGGACGCAGACAGCAGGCATGAGAACCACCCAAGGACTGTGTTCAGAGTGCAGGGGTTCAAGGCCCACCTGCAGAAAGTGTGGTTCGGGTGGACTGGGTCAAGGCCCAAATCGGTTTTAGTACTCCCCAGGTGTGACTGCAATGCAGGTGGTCCGATACCCCACTTTGAGATGCAATCCCAGGTCTACACTGCTCTCCCTGAAACACTGGGCCATGGTTCAAAGTATGGGAATTAGGAAACTGATTTAAACACGTTAGTGGAGTACTGCTTTATTTCAGATTTATTTAAAGCTTTGGAACAGTGAACTTTGTTGTAGAGGCTTTATTTAAAATCCTGAAGTAGAGTAACCTTTTCTGAGTTCAATTTTAACAAGGAATGCTATTTGAAGACTGTGGTCCTCGGTTTGTGAGGTCTGAGCATGAAAAGAAAATAAAACCCTGCAAGTTGGACCTTCTTATGTAAAACTAGACCTCATTCTTTTTAAGAGGTGTGACCTCAGATCATTAAAATTTTCTGAAGAGAAGAACTCTGGGATAGATAACTTTGCTGATAAAATGTGAGTGCTGGGGACCTTGTGGGCAGTGTCTCTGCTTCTCTGGCCTTCATGTTGTCTTAGGGGAGTACTGAAACAAAACAGACCATTTTAGAGTTAAGTAAGTGGAATTCTCTTTTAAACTGAGGGAGAAATTCCAATATTTTTATCCATTTTTTCCTCAGGATTTAGCTCTTAATTAAGGAAAAATATTTGATTTCCACTTGTGGGCAAGGGGAGGTGAATGGGTGACTCTGGTCACGGGACAATCGACGTGATTCATTTAGACAGAGATGTGAAAGCCAACTGTTAGGAAATCATTGATTGAGATGTCTACACTAGTCATCAGGATTTGGGGGCCTAGGGTCTCTGAATAGCAAGGGGTACAAGTAAAACACCTAAAAAGGTTAACTTTTGGGTGAGAACAGGGAAGATGCCCACATGTGTGAGATGTGGAAAACCCCTTCTTTGGCTTACTAGTTAAACTTAACAATTGTTTCTCAGCATCTGTGATTTTTTTAATTTATTTTATGAAAGACTGAAGAAGATTAAGTCAAATTGCTTTCTTCGGGAAAATGAGCAGCAATATTACTGAAGGTATAAATTCACATGGTGGGAATTATTTTTTGTGATATATGGAAAACCCCAAATATCTCTTCGGTAATAGAATATTGCCGGAATGTTTAGGTGGGAACAATGCTCAAGGCCCTGTGCAGGTCTCTAGGTTTTGGGACAGTGTAACACTCCAGCCTCACCCTTTAAATACTAACCGGATTTCCAATATAGTGGAGGGTCTCATCTACCACTTCATTTATTACTTTGATGCAATTTGTTCAGAGAAAAGTTGTGCACCTCATTGATGACAGCTGTAAGAACAATGGTTCTCAATCTCCCTAACGCTGAGACCCTTTAACACAGTTCCTCATGTGGTGGTGACCCTCAGTCATAAAATTCTTTTGTCGCTAATTTGTGTCTGTAATTTTGCTACTGTTATGAATCATAAAAATCTGATATGCAGGATATCTGATATGCAACCCTCTGGGAAGGAATCACTGTGTTTGATGAAGCAATAGCACATCTATTAGAAGACTGGAGCTTTTATTAGTATACCACTGACTAGGGACCACGGAAAACAATGTCACGTGCATGGCTGTGTTCTTTTGCTTCACTCTTTGTATACAACTTAAGAGAACAATGTTGTTCTACATTTTTATGAAACATAGGCTGATGATTCAATCTATACACTAAGAAGGGGAAATGAAAATAAATTATCCCACTCACATTGCTTATTAGTTTTAAAGAAAAATATTAAAGAAATCCTATCAAGAAGAAAAGGCTTTTTATACTCGATTGTAATCCCCTAAAACCAAGCCCTTTTCATCTAATGTAAATACACGCAATGATAATACAAACATTTGTTAATTATCCACCAGTTTATAAATATCAATAAACTTTGCATTTTGCTTAAAAATGCTCGAAGCCAATAATTTCTAGTTACTGCTATGATGCAACTTCTGACACCCATATGACATGAAGTGTGCTCAGAGTAATGAGCCCAGTGTACTCTAACAGAGTTCTTCTGCGGCCATCACAGACACATAAAATATTTAAAGACCTCCTTCTTTCCCTCTCCATTTAGTATGTATTATAAGATAGTTGGATACACTGCTAAAAGCATATCTCTGAGCCTTCATAAAGAGTTCTGGAAAGAAAGCAAAAGACATTTAAAGCATCAAAGGAGCTGATGAATAAGGATGCCAGGATATTCAAATACATTTAGAGACAGTATTGTCAAGCTTGTTTTCTGAGCCATGATACTAAAGATAGTAGGAGCCAGCAAAGAAAAGAACTCTGTAGAAATGCAAATCTCTTCAATGTTGAATCTATTAATCCACTGCACACTTTCTTCTGAATCATACTTACTCAGATGTACAGGCAACAAAAAGTATTTAGAATATTTGCATAATTTCAAACACCCAGTTCATAAATTATTTATTGGTCATGGTCAAATGAATGTTAGCTATTTCATAATTATCTTTTGTGTAAAAGGTTGCATGGCTTACAAAAAATGTTTCAATGGCAATTGAATATCTGTAGCTTTCTTAAACAGTACAAAAATAAATGATACTTAATTATGTAGCACTTGTGTACGTTTTCTCATGTTCAGAAATTCTGAGAAAAATTATACTTAATTTGGAGGTTTACTTTAAATGAACACCATATATTCGCAGTCAGAGAAAGAATACGAACTACCTTTAAGATTGAACAGAAGAGCTATAGAATTAGAGGACAGTACATGGTCTAAATCAGACAACCAGGCCATTACTTGCCCCAGGAGTTTGAGTTATAAAATCCAAAGCCCTAAAACAAGGAAAAGGTTTCAACAACTACTAGTTCAGCATCTCATTTTCATAATTAGGAGAACCATGACATAGAATTTCCATGCCCTTTCCAAGGCTGGCAGACAAACCATATTTATGGTTGTTGAGCTGCTGATTCTATACATCTTTTCCAACACAACAGTGGACATACCATTTGAGCAGTAATGCTGCTTTTAATTATAATAACAAAATCTTAGAAACATTTTAAAACCAGTGTGTCTATCTACAGTTGAATCTACTAGCGTAATTCTAAAGAAGAAAAATATATATAAAAAAAAAGATGATATAACCTTACCCTAAAAGTTTTGTTCAAGAAAGTCCATGCTTCAATAAAAGTCCAAATAAATTCAGTCCTCTGAAATTTTAATTATTCATTCTCGTGTTGCTGAATATTGAACCACTAGGTTTGAGTAAGGTTTTCACAGGTATAATTGGAAGTATATGACTACCTTGTAGCTAATTTTTATTGTTGCATACAGGTTTGGGGATCTTTATAAAGATAATGTGAAAATGTGAAATTTAGTGTTTAGAGGAGAAATCATACACTCTCACTTGTCCAGTAAACGTCAAACCAAAGTTCTCCACCATGCTAGGTGCAGGCATTAATGAGGTAGGGCTGCTATGACCCCACAGCTAGTGGCCTAAAGAGTTTTTTCACAGTTCTAGAGATTAGACATCCAATATCAGCACTGGAGAGATGGCTCAGTTGCTAGAAGTGCCTCGTACTCTTACAGAGAGACTTGGTTTGGTTCCCAAAATACATATTAGGTGGTTCACAACCATCTGGAATTCCCTCCTGGGAATCTTGCCTCTCCAGCCACTATAGACTCCTGCATGTACAAGGGCATGTAAACTAATGCAAGCATATACATATACACACATGGAAATCAATCCATCAATAAATCTTTTCAAAAGAGACTTCCAAGGTGAAGATGAGGTTTTGGTCTCTGGTAAAACCTGTTTTGTTCTTGCGGGTCTCAGCTACCTTCTTTCAGTGTCCTTGTCCTTTCTGTTAGAGGACAGAAAGCAGCTCCTGACATCTCCTTATCTTTATGAGTTTTCAATTGTTATTTTCTTAATCATTTCTTTCCTGTGCCTACTTTTAAATCTATAAACAGAGTTTTAGCCTATTGCCTTTGATATAATCTACCTCATGAGGAAAGAGAAATCATGAATTGGCTGGTTTTGCATTGTTTCCTTTCTTAGAAACAATGGCCACAGACATTTTAACAACAGTAAAATCACAAGCATTCAATTGTTCTGCTATGAGTACTGGTCACCTTGGACAGACATGATTCACCCACTGCCTCCAGGTATAGGACAGGGCAGGAGTGAGGTAACAGAGGTAACACTGGAACAAAGTTTAAAAGAAACTCCTCTCGAAGTTGCACAAATACAGTGCCAGAAATTTGCATGATGCTAAGAGCAACAGCTTCCTTTAATTTTATTCCCTAAACTCTTCCCTTGTGGCAAACTATTTAAGATAACTGAACATGAATCTCTAGCTAAAGAGGTAGTGGGTTCTTAAATATGTTCTAATTATTCAAAAAAAACCCAGAACCCACTAAATAGATGAGCAGAAATATTGAGACTGGAAATATGAACCATCGACTTTCTCCACGTTTGATTGCTATTGTGGAGGTGATCAGGAATTTGGGAGATAGCTTCTGGTTATGGAAATAAATAAATATAGGATGGCCTTTGAAGGCTGGGCCTGCTTTTGTATTTAGTTGTTGTTGAATTCTTCATCCATGCCATGTGAACCTCTGTTCCATGCCCCTTTCTGCATGGACAGAGTAACTAGTGTTGCTGCCATCCCTGTCAAGATAGATAACAAATTTTTAAGACTATGAAGCAAAACAGGCTCCTCTTCGCTTGAAAGTTATTTTGTATCAATCACAGAAAAACAAAAAAACTAACACAGAGCCCTTCCATCTTAGACCCACATTAATACCATTTCAGTTAGGGTTCCTATTGCTGTGAAGAGACACCGTGACCATGGAAACTCTTATAAAGGAAAATGTTTAATTGGGGATGACTTACAGCTCATAGTATTAGTTAACCCACTAATGTTATGGCGACAAGTATGGCAGCACTCAGGCAGACATGGTTGGAGAAAAACTGGAACTTCTACATCTGGAATAGCAGGCAGCAGAAAGAGCAAACTACCAGGCCTAGCTTGAGCTTCTGAAACCTCAAAACCCAACCCTAATGATACACATCCTCAAAAAAGCCACAACTACTCCAACAAAGCCAAAGGACCTAGATTCTTTCTAATACAACCACTCCCAATGAGCCTATGGTGGCCATTTTTATTCAAACAACCACAAATTCTGTCACTTTCATCCACATCAAATTGGTCAACCTATGATGAAGGTGGGCATAGGTATATAAAGCACAGCACCAGAACCAAGATTGTTGAGGGAAAATGAATATAATTTTTCCATGCAGTTGCTGCATTCATCTTTCAGTAGTATAGAATAAAGTCATTCTGAAACACAGGGAATAAAAAAATAAAGCCAGTTGAAACTTGTTATTTCTTAGATTTCTATGATTATTGGACTCATTTGGTTACTTCTTTTGTACTTTATGCTATAATTTCAGGTATTTTTATGTCTGTATTCAATTAGGAGCACCCTGGGGCTAGAGGCCCTAAAATTGTCTCTAGTCTTACAAGGCTCCCAACACAGCATTGTCATAATTAATGTGTTAACTCTAATTTTTTGGTAGAATTACAAGAAGACACACCCAGAATGTTTGTACTGATAATATCTCATTCACCAACCAAGTCGCATGGCTGCTATCAGAGTCCAGGAGCATAAATTAATGAACTAAATTAGAAAAAATGTCAATGAGGCATACATTCCTTGGTCCTTAACAATCCATAGCTCTTCTATTTTAAAGCATACAACTTAACCAGATTTCTAAGGCATAATTATATTTTGGTTTCACATGTAATTTTATCTTAAGGACAACATGTTAAGGAGGCCACAGCATAGTTTCCTTCAGTCCTTTCATAAATATTATTCCACTAATTATGTTCTCATCATTTAATTCGTTCCCTAATGGTTCACCTCTTAAAAACAGCATAATGGAGACTGAGTTACATCTTGAATAATAGAACAAATACAAACACTGAAACCATAAAATATTTACAAAACTCATTTAAGTTAAATTTAAGTGAAAACAAGTTTTCTTGGATAAGTTGTCATTTTCTATCTTAATTGTTCCTTGGCCCTGGTTTCATGGGTACCAAAGTTTATAAACTGAAAGTTTAAGATTTCTACACAAGGATACAGAAAAATAACAACAGAAGTTCTCATTTATAAAGTTTGAGATACATAATATTGTTAGAGTAATTGCACAGTCATGCTGGAACATGAATTTAGCTCTTAGTGGTCTTGCTTCAGAGACTTGTACTAAAATTTAGTTCTGCATCCCAGGCATGCTTCTCCCCTAGATTCACATGGTGCAGGGTCTTGATCTTAGCCCCATCTTCTCAGCTCTTGACTTTCCTCTCTCATTTGTTCTTCACTTCCTGTAAGAGAACAGATTTACAGTAAAAGAAATTGTCCTCAGGAGAACCAGCAGCATCTTTTAAGTTTGAACTGTTTCTGTCTCTAGAGGACACAACTCCTTTAAACAACTTACAAGTTTTCTCTATATCAAACTATAGTTTACTTAGATAAATAAAAACCAGGATTGAAATCTGGTTAATGCTCAACTCGTGTGTTCCTGAGGCTGCCTGTCATTCTCTCTAGCTTAGAAAGTCTTCTGAAGCTTTAGGAAAAAGAATATGTTAATATTTTTTAATTTAATACTAATTTCACTGACATATTTTATGGTGAAATTCATAGATTTTATTTCATTTATAGAGAACATGAAATGTATGTTTTATTTTCTCCATCCTTAAAGTCCTTCGCTAGACATAGTCACTCTGAATTCTACTTAGAAATTAGCACATTCTATCTTTAGTTCATCTCTTTTGGGCAATACCTTATCCGAAGAGGCTGAGAAGAATCAATTGATGTCCTCAATATTCTGCATTGGAATATCCACAAGTTTCTTAAGTATGTTCTCTAGCTTAAAACTTGACCAGTAACATTCTCACTAGCTTTTCCATTATTAGGTGTTAGCATTTTTATAGCTTTCAACCAAATATCTTTTTATTGACTTTCTAAGTCTCTACTAACCAACTTCTTCAACATCCTTCAGACCTCTACTTACTTCCTGTTGTCCAGATCAATTTCCTTTATCTTATATTTTTTTGCTACTTTATTTCTGACATGAGCTTCTGAATCAGTTCTATATTCATGAGAAATAAACTACCAATTGATATGGGATGTCCTTTTGTATATTTGTTGCTTTTATTGGATGATGAATAAAGCTGCTTTGGACTATCACAGGGTAGAATAAAACCAGGCTGGAGAGGGATATATAAAGAGTAGGCAGAGTCAAAGGAGACGGCATGTAGCTGCCAAAGGAGAAAGATAACAGCAGAACATTACTGGGAGGCCACAGCCTAGTGGAGATACACAGATAAATAGAAATATTAATAAATATTAATAATATAAATAAGATATAAGAGCTAGGTAGGAATATAATTAACTATTGGTTAAACAGTGTTGTAATTAATAAAGGTTTTATGTGTTTATTTGGGTTTGGACACTGGGAAATAAACAAGGAGCCTTTGACTACAAATGACACCAACATGGTTGAAGTATATCCACATAAAACCTAAGAGAACTTAGAAAGGAATTCTAGACACAAAAGAACAGAGTTAAGCATGGTTTGTTGGTAGCAGCATTTTCTCAGGTGGCCTCTGTTTGTTAGAGACAAGCAGAGGGGTGGCCCTTTTAAGAGAAGTCTTCCTGACTAACAGCAAAAAAAAAATGGCTTCCTGGTTTGTGCTGAGGGCAGGAACAGCTCTGACTCTTTTGAAATCCTGCACTTAAATGATATTTGTAAGCACTATCCTACTAGCTGCTTAGAGTTGGGGTAGTGAGCATGGCTTTCATAAGGGATGAGCATTCCTCTGCCATGTTGAACTGGACAGAGCAAACAGGCAGGGTCATGGAGTTGGTTCTATCCATGTCCACTTAGCATTTTTTAAAAAGAGCATTCCTGGTCAGAAAAATGATTAAAGATATACAATAAAGCCAGATTCAGACAGAAATAATCATCTGAATAGGTCATAGTGTGTTTAAAAAAATGTATGTAGGCTTGGGAGAGAGAAAAAAGAGTATAGACAGTTATAAAAATAAATAGTTTAAAAAATAAAACAAAGTCTTTAAAGAGATAGTGAAAGTAACATAAAAGAGTACAGACAGTCATAGATTAAAGGAGTAAAGAAAAATAAGCCACATAAAGATGGAATATACACCAAGTCTGGTTTAGGTATATTATTTTGTTTTCTTTGAATTTTTTGACTGCAGAGAGACATTTGATTCTGGGGGATGCTAAGTTAAACCAATGTAAAGATATCTTGTCTTCAGAATTTGGGTCTAAGGATATGTTGCTTTGGAGAAGAAGTACTGCTTTTATTTCCACAGAAGATGAGAATGTGTGGATTCCTTCTCGGCTAATGTGATTTGTTAAAACAAGACCCTCTGAAAGTTCTCCATGAACCCTAAAAATACTTCACCCAACAAACAGCAGGAAGCAGTTTGGAGAAAAAATGCCCGAATTCCCAAAATTATTATTTATAAATGTTTCTTTTCTTTTAAAGGGTGTTGATTGTAAATGGTTAAATGGTCACAATCAGTCTCTTTTTTTTTTTTTTTAAAAAAAAAAGA
>NW_026067957.1:10666568-10684453 GCF_014885135.2 Alexandromys fortis | reverse complement strand
TATAAAAGTCAAACTTATAGTCATACAAGTTAGATTTTCTAGATGTACAAAGATATATTTCAGATGAATAGGTATTCTTCAAACTTTTTAAAAACCTATGGAACATGACTTTTAAAATGTTTTAAGAAATTAGACTTTTCTCAACAGTAAGACATGTCTGCTTCTGGAAGCACCAATTACTTTAGAGAAGTTGATGGACATTGAAGAAACTCGTTACAGAATTTGCCTTCAGTGTAAAAAGGCTAGTCATTTAGGCAAGAAACTGCTCTTGCCTGAACTGCTTGATGTTATGCTGTATGAAATGGACATAAGGACCCACAAAAAAAAATGACTGCTGAACTTTTCTAAAGAAGGTGAGATATTCCTTTAGGGTTCCTACTTCTTGAAAGAGTGCTAGACATTGTGTAGGACACAGAAGAAAGTTACTGACAAACTGCCAATATAGGCTAAACAACCTTTAAAACTTCCCGCTTCATGGAAAAGTCTGCCAGATACTATGGACCTGTAGCCTGAAGATGAATGCCCCAACATTACAAAGGAACTTTCAATGACTGACCAGGTAGCAAGATGTTTCCATCAATTCTAGAGTTTTGGAACTTGCTTACAATTCACTTCCTGTTTACTTAGGCCATATTATATCCTTCTGGGGTCTTTGATGGAGGTGAAAAATAGTTATAGTTTATATAGAAAATTAAAGTTTTTCTTAGTTATGATAAAAGATGTAATAGGTGTGAAACTTTAGACTTACAAAGAAATATTGTAACTGTAACTCTTGCTTAAGAAATGATTTGTATATGTAATTTTACTAAGTTAAAATTAAAATCTTCCTTTCTATTTAGACATAAAAGGGGAGACGATGTGGGATTTCCTTCTATGTATGTGTTGATTTTATTGGTTGATGGATAAAGCTGCTTTGGCCTATACAGGGCAGAATATAGCCTGGTTGTAAGAGATATATAGAGAGTAGGCAGAATCAAGAGAGATACCATGTAGCTGCCAAAGGAGAAAATGCTGCCAGAATCTTACCAGTAGGCCACAGTCTCAAGGTGATACACAAACTAATAGAAATGGGTTAATTTAAGGTGTAAGAGCTAGCTAGGAATATGCCTAAGCTATTGGATAAACAGTATTGTAATTAATATAGTCTTTGTGTGATTATTTGAGTTTGGGAAGCTGGGAAATGAACAAGCAGTCTCTGATTACAACCAATTTAGTGATTAATAATGTTGTATTAGATGCCATATTACTACAGGTATCACTTTTGTTTCATTTGATGGAACTAAGGTAGCATTTGTGTCAGTCAAGAACTCAGATGGTGAGAGAGAAATCGAGGATAGTTTCTCTTCCTCTAGGACTTTTTTTTAGTAATATAGTGTAAGTTTTTGTGGGATGTTTTCTATGTGGCTGCCATTATAAGGGGGTGTGGGAAGGAAGGAGAGGTAAATTCTAATAGAATTTTAATGTGGAAATGTTTATCAAGCTTTTTTATTCATGCCATGGTTCTTAATCTTCATCAACCAAATATTCTGAGGACCACTACACAAGAGTTTTCAATATGCAAGGGCAGTATTTGGCCTTTACACTGTTATGATATATTGTGGGTATGGTGAGGGAAATGGATGAAATTTCCCAGTCAGTAATCTTATGGAAATGCAATTTACAAGTAATTTTTTTTCTAAATTTTTTTCTGCTTTGTTTTGATCAATTTAACTGGAGCTGAGGTTGGGGCTCTTGCTTTTTATAATCACAAATTTTCAGTCTATCCTAGTGATCAGAAGTCTCATCTAATCCTCTCTTTACCTTTCTTATAGAAATTTTGTCAAGACTATCATTGCTTAATTAATCTATAATGCAAAGGAAAGCAAGCAAGAGATAATGCCTGTCATTAATGTGTACTCAGGGAAAAGATGTGCTTATTTTGAGTCATAAGAACAAAGTACAACAAAGCTTGTAAAAGAACATCTGTTTTATAGTAATTTGATTTTACTACATTGGATGTTTTTGGTACCATTCATCACAATCTGTCAACCACCGATGACTGGGGTCAGACTTGCAATGTATTTTCCTACTGAGAAGGATGGTGAGCTCCTCTCAGAGAGGCTGTTTTCCATCTCTAGTGCCTCTTTCAGCTCTGCATCTTTCAACTTGAATCACTGTGGCTTTCACAGCCAAGTTGGTGTTTCAACTGTAAACTATGGGAAAGCCATAAAGTGATGGGATGTAAGAACATCTAGCTCCTTCTTGGTAAAAGATAAACAAGAATAAGAACATTTAATGGTCACATTTAGATGTGCTCATATAAGACATGGGAGCTTGCCAAAGTTTCCTCGTGCTTATGAGAAACCAGGAAATACAAGAGTGACTTTGAGGGAAGAGATTTCATATATTATCTGATTGACTGTGAGATAGGCAGAAAAGAAAGATGTTGATTTCGTTTTTCCTGTTAACTAATTTGATTACTAGTAATACATTATTTTTCTGAAAGCTCTAGAATTGTAGGTAATAAGGATATTAGATATTACCCATATTTGTCATAATAAATCTCCTTAAAAGATCAAATTCCTTCCAGGAGTATGATGGTAAAATATGTGTTACAGAATTTTCTCCATTTTTGTAGTAGCTAAATATTTTCCCTTATGTCTCCCTATGATATTCTGAAATAGATATCAAGATTTAGTCTACTTTTAAGCGTTTTCTTTCCCTGGTATGATATTAAGGCAAAAGGACTCACAATTAAAATATTCTCTCTTTGTGGCCTGATTATTTTTTTAGGTAAAATGGATATATTATTATCATACTTTGAAGCTTTATTGTTATCTGCCTCTAATGTCAGTCCATTTTAGAACCGGTGATTAAGGATATTTGTGGAACAAATAGTATTTTTAGTTCTTTTCATGTGTATGGGTGTATGTCTGTAGTATGTATTCACACCTCTGCATGGTCTGGGCATATGTACTAAGCTGTGGGTCGTGCTGTGAGCTACTCGACATGGGTGCTTGGGAACTGAATCCTTGTCCTCTTGCTGTGAGAGGACTTTTTCAGTGCTAGACTATCTCTTTAGTCCCAGAAAAAAGAATTGATTTTGATTCGATGAATGTATAACAAAATGAATAAAAAACATCCAGGTGTCCTAGAATACTTTGCTGATACCTTAAGAAGCACAATTTATTTTAACTAAGTATTTTCTCAGTGTAGATAGCTGTTGAAGAGTAGACATTATTTTCTTTCCCTGAAAGCATAGCCATATAAAAATTTCATCAAGTAAACAAAAGGTAAACATGTCATCACACTTCTAAACTTTCCTGTCAGCTGGGTACCATGGAAGATACAACCTTTCACTAATCACCTTTTGGATTACCAACCAGGCTCCACTAAATCCCATGCAGCCTATATTGGCAGGAAGTCTGACTGCCAAATGCCTGGTTAAAATACCAAGTAGGTAGAGAAATGCTGTACTATTGGGCACAAATGTTATGACCACCTGTGCAGAGGAAATGCCCTTTTCCTCTTTGTTTTATTTTAAATTTGAGATGTGGTCTTTTCTTAGTATAGAAGATCAATTGGTTACATTACTCTGGTTTTTATCCCAATAAGTTCTAATAAATTCCTTAAGTCTAAAGAATAATAACTAAACTATGATGGTATGGAAAAATATGCATATATTCATTGCTTTTTCTATCAATGGTGCATATTTAAGTACTGATATATATTTATCTACTATATTTAATGATTGTTCTGGCATTGCAGGAACAAAATGAGGTTATTCTACAAGGATATTCAGAGTCTATCAGTACTTAAATTTCTTGAGTCATGATAAATTCATTTGAAAAGCTGAACCCATTATAGAAGTATGATGATATTCAAGGCAGTATGAAAAGTTATTTATCTTGACCAAAAACATTCTAAAAATATTTGAATGTTATCTGTACTTAGTGTCTAACACAATCTACAAACTTTTCCTAAGAAAGTCTGAAGATCCCAGTTTGTTTCATTAGGGTAAAGTCAATTAGGAAACATTTGAGATTTTTAACAGAGAAGAAAACCAGTGTCATTTAATAATTAAACAATTCAAGTGGTTGAGAATGTAGTGTGTCATTTTATGAATGAGTAAAGAGATTATTCTATAAACACAAAGTGAGATTGTGGTAGCCATTAAAGTTTTATGGGACTGGTTATTTTAAACAGCTTGCAACAATAAAGTCACAGACACGAGGTTGTGAGTACCATGTAAGTCTTTCTGCAATAATATTTCACCAGAAGGGACTGCAATTGTAAAAATTCTCATCAGCAGTTATATTTTACATTAATAATTCAATTAAAGGAAATCTAAAAGCATCTATTATGTTGAACAAAGGTATAGTAAGAGTTTCAGAAATTTGTCCATTATGTACAAAATACTCCAGTGACCAAACATTGTGCTTGAATATTTGAACATTATCAGGATAGATCACTAGAGAAACATAGCAAGATGCCATCTGAACATATTTTATTTCCCAAGGGAAAAAGAATGCTCTAACAATGCATTTCATAAGAAATGCTATAAGCTGGCATTTCATTTCCCTTTTTTTCTATCTCTCTATTATTTTTTCCTTCCATTCCATTTATTTTCCTGTCTTTATCAAAGTATCAGTAGAAGCAGAAAATATTACTAATATTCCTGTGACCCGACTTTAGGAAAGGAAGGGGGACAATTCATTGTTTTGTTGTTGTTGTTATACTCTAAAAAATGTTGTTTAATTAAGGATTGGGGAAGCAGATTATCATAAAAAATTAAATCCTGTGAGATACAAAGTAGTAATTTACATTTTAATCCCCTATATTTTAGAATTCAAATATGCATTTGAGTTTGCTCATAGAATCATATAGACATTTACAACCTGTGTGCCAGACTTATTCCTAAAAGACCTCTATTCTCTATTGACAGAATCTATACGTATGTTTTTTAAATTCATTGTGTTAGCATGGAGCTTCTGGCCTGACTCTTTGTGTGTATGTGTGTGTGTGTGTGCACACATCTGTGCTTTCATGTAGCTTATATTTTACTATGTTTTTTCCAGGGCACCAGTAGAGATCTGTGGGTTGTTACTAGTTTGAATAGTGTTCAGAAAGAATGTGGTCAATCATAAAAAGATGACTTCCTTAGTAATCTTTAAGAGGATAGTATATTTTTATGAACAAAATAAAATTTTACTGCTATATTGGGTCTGTCTGTATGAATCTATAATTTAAACACACTTTATTTCATTGAGTTTTCCTCTCTTTTAGTAAAGCATTGACTGACGTTTTGCTATGAGCCACATTCAGTTCTAAGTCTTGTCCCTTTAAATGGCATCATACCTATGCTATGGCTTCTGCACCAAAGAGTTCTTTTTCTGCTAACCTCTTGAGGTCACAGTGGTGGTTTGAAGTCTAAGCAGCAATTCTCTTCAAAGAGTAACTCACAGCAGGATGTGTGCAATAAGGGTGTTCGGATTCCAGTATTCACATACATTTTACTTTGCTTTTTAGAAAATTTGGTTCTGATGCTACTACAAAGGCAACATTCTTAAAACACGTCATTCTCTATGTCTCCCTGTAGCACACCCTTAGATAATGACATTGGAGGCGTACTGATAGAATTTTCTCTACCCAAATACCATTTAAAAACTACCCAGTGGAGGCCTTGATCCACCATGTGCTCTTTGCTCAGGAGTCCCTCCCATTCACCCCTGAGAAGGGCTCCAGGGTCATCTTCTGGGGGATGCTGGAAGATGACATGTCCAGCCAGGCATCCCATTCATTTAGGCATTTATTCTGATTGTTGGTAGAATGTGAAAGGAGTTCAGTTTCAAAGTACAGAGTTGAGAGTAGAGATACTGGAATCCTGTTTGTGCTTATCACCAGCTTCCTGAATATGGGCCACTTCCATTAAGAGCTTTGACATTCAGTTTATGATTCTGCTATGGAGTTTCAAGACGTCTGTGAGAAAGAAATTACTTCACTCATAGAATGATTCATGTCTGGCTTCAATTGTCATCTGAAAAACATTTATAGTAGAGCATCATGCATACCTTTATTAGGGTTTTCTAGATAAATTTTTTCAAAACCTATTAAATAGATTCCTAGAAAGCTATAATTATAATTTATACAATTTAAAAAGAATAAGTGGAATTAAATTATTTGTATTATCACATTTACTTTCTATAGCTGATCATGCATCATGAATTTTAAAACTTGAAAATTTAACTGAAATTAATTTAACAAACTTATACTGCATTTAACATACATAGGGCAACTAATATTTCATAGAAATCCTTCCTATTTGAGATAGAAATTATTGCTGTGGCAAAATATGTGCATGGGCATAATTTTATTGGATTTATGTATAGATCCACTAGAGGAAATAAATGCCTAGTACCATAATACTGGCAAAAATGTATAGTGAGAGACTTCATGGACCTAAGGCATGAACTAAACTATCATTATTCTGCTAACTCCTCTTTAAATTCATAGCTCTAGACCCACAGATGAATGCAAGCAAATCTCAGAATTCATCGAAGTCAGTCATTTGTACAGCGGATGGTAGTTAACCTAGGAACCTACAACTGATCAAGTCCAGTGAATTAGTGTCTGTGAAATGGGAATGTTCACTACTTTTAACCGATATAAGAGATCTCTGGGTAAATAGCATTTCAGATAGCCAATGGAACTAAGCACAAATGATAGTATAGAAAGATAGAGAAAGGACTGCTGGCCACATAAAGACATTTCAAATAGTGAGTAGAAATCTAGAATGTATAGTTAAAGCATCAGCTCCATTTGGTGGAGTCAAGAACTTTTAATAAGTTCTTGTTAAAGAAGTACTTTTTGTTTGGTCTTTCAGTATTAAGATGATGACAAGAAGTGTGTGTGTGTGTGTGTGTGTGTGTGTGTGTGTGTGTGTTTGTGTGTGTTCATGTAGTGGCTGGAGACCAATCTCAGGCATCGTTCTTAAGAACAGCAACCCCTCCTTTGAGACAGAGTCTTCCCCTTCTAGACTAGATTGGATGGTGGATGATCTGCAGGCATTAGTCCTGTCTTCATGTCCCCAGTGTTACAATTATAGGTGAACAAGCTCCTTGTGGCTTTTTATGTGGATATTAGGAAACAAATTCAAGTCTTCATGGTTATAATAAAGTGCTTTACTGACTGAACTCTGTCCCTAACCCAACCTTGATGTTATCTCTTTAAAAGAATCAAATATAGTGGATTAATGGGGGTATGTTATGGGAGGGTAAAATAAAGGACAGAGAATTAGAGGGGAAACCAACACTAAACACCTTTGAAAATACCATATGGAAGCCTACTATTATAGAAGCTTCCTAAAGTATTGACATAAACACTTATGAAAGGATTTCAAATGTGATTATTATATAACATCAACAATGTTTTTCTCAGACATCAAAGCTAACAAATCAAAAAAAAAAAAAACCAAATGCAATGGAGAGTATAGCTATAAAACAATTTTTCCCCAAATATCCTACAGGGAGGATTGACAATCAAAGATATAGGATCAAAGGTCATTCTCAGATAATTGTCTCATCCAGAGCTAGAGAGGAGTACCCAGAAGATATGAAGAGAACCAAGCAAGATTGAAGACAAGTAATGGGATCTAGTAGCCATTTCTTGAAATAAGTTGTTTATCCCTAGTAATCTGGTTGCTGTACTTCTTGAAGCCTCTGTGGATTCCCTTCCATTTGAACTCATCGTATTGTCTGGAATTTGCCATTTATCTCATCTCCACCCTGTATTCTTGAATCTTACCTTGTATTCCTTGTGTGTGGCTTCTAATACCTAGACACCATCAACAATACAGCTGCCTCAAAATTTGGGTTGAGTTGATGGTGACTAAATTTTCCAAATAAAAATGACAGTTTGGCCTGTTAATCTGGCAAAGAAATGTTTTCCAAAAATCCTTGGTCCTTCTTTTACCTGCTCTTGAACAGTTTGCTATGATTTTTCATAAATATAATTTCAATATCACAGGGAAAATGCATGAAAAGAAAAAGCTGGAGAGAGATAAACAGAATAGGAGCTTCTTGAAGAATCCCAGCAGGTCCATCATCTGGGGATTGGGCCAAGGCAAGTAAACAAATGACAAGTGTGGTGGAAAGGAGGAAGAGGTGACAGAGATGCTGAAGATGGAAATGGAATTCACCAGCCTTCAGAATCTAGCTCCATAGGCGGGAAAATAAATTTTGAAATTGAGTAGCCAAGGGGAAAGGGTTTTACGTTAACTAAATATAGAAAATAGGACATAGGTTAGCTTTTAGAATAAAAAATTTATTCAGTCTTGAACATCATATCATACTATTGGTGTACCTGGCTAAAAGCCAGAAGAATTCCACTATTGGTGACTTGGAGATGAGGATCAGGATTTCAGAGGAAGGTCAGGATGAAAAACATATATTGAGTCATTGGAGGTACTACTTCCTATTGGAATACATTGAAGGTGACAAGAAAATGAGTTTGCCAAGTAAAGGTTCTTTAATGAATTCTGTGAATTTAGGAAATAGCAAGAAGGGAGAGAGAAGAGGAAGTTCAGTAGAAGGAGTAAGAGAACATGGAAGTTTGGAAAAGAACCCAAAAGACCCCCTTAATCCAGTCATAAAAAATAAAAAAAAAAATACACTGTGCTAGTCAATAACTTTCTGAGGAGTACAACCTATATGATCTCTGTGCAGCTTAGCTGGTCTGTGTGATTATAAAGGTTGTCATATCCAAAATCTGTACATGAACTGACAATTTAGAGATTTCTATGTCTAAGACCATTTTCTGAAGGAACAAGAAAGGGTCCATATTGTAGATATACACTAAAGACCATTGCATTGAGAATTCTCTCTCTCTCTCTCTCTCTCTCTCTCTCTCTCTCTCTCTCTCTCTCTCTCTCTCTCCATCCCTTCCTCCTTCCCTCCCCCCTCTCTTCCTCCCTGCCTCTACCCCCCTCTCTCTGTGTGTCTGAGGATTTTTTTTTTACTTTTTTTTATTCAGGCCTTCATTTGGTTTGATGATGTCTATTTCTAATTTATTGAGGAGAACTGATTTTGCTGAGAGTTTAAAAATACAGATGGCAATGTCATCAAAAACACAAACACACAGGATCGCAGTGTCTACCTACCATGCCTCTCCCCAGGATCACAAAAAGAAAAACACTCGCAGAAGCATACAGAATAATATCTGGGAAGTTATCTACTATTTTATACCTCAGCCAATTTGACATATAAAAGTACCTATCAATTTTTTGTCTTTTTATTTCTAAGTTAGTATGCATACGCACTTTATAAATCATTCCTAACCTTCAAATAAAGACTATCCTTCTGTATGGCATATTATGATTCTCTTTTGTAGAGCTCACAACACGTTTATCACTTCCCCCAGAAAAAGATAGGAAATACGTCAATGATGTTAAACTCATTTCCTTGATATCATTTAACTAAAATTGTGTGAAGCACTGTTTTCCATGTAGTTGGTTATCCCTATATTACATGGTACCCAGGCAAGCAGGTCCATAACAAATCAAGCAGAAAATGTCTGCATCAATTACGTTTGTTTCTGTAACTGGCCATATAATCGAAGCTGATCTGTATATGTGCCTTCTGCCCCAACTGTTCTTGACTCATTTGGCTCCAGAAAGCACCTCTAATGGTTAACTCTCTTCTCTACTTTGTGAGGTGACGCAAACCTTTATGACTGATGAGTCAGGGCCATGCATAATTCTGTTTGGATTGTGTAGTTTTCTATGGTTATACTCTTGATCAGTGAAACATATAGTGTATAAAATATGATGAATGAATAGACATTTAGTAAGTCAAAGGCAAAAGTATTGCAGAAGCATTTCTTGCATGGAATCACCCAAACCTGAGCCCACAGTAATAAAAAAAGAGTCTGCCCTTCTATAATGGAAATGCAGTGTACTCAGCCTGCTTTGGGGTATTAGCTGTTCACTAGATCCCTTGGGATGATCAGACATTTATAAAATGGGGATGCAGTACATTGTCTTGGATTTAATTTTAGAAGCCATGTTTTCAAACCATATTGTTTTCAGAGTAACTATCCACTCTGTAATTTTAATTTGCACACTGACAGAAACATCAATTCTTTTATTCAATTAGACTGCATAGTGTTCTCCATCGTCAGTGATTCTAAAAAAAATTGCATATAATTGCTGAGAAAAAAAGCAAGCATCCAGGTTCTACTGATTTTCTTCATTATGGCCTACTTGACACAGAAGTAATATTTTGAATACTTATTTTGAGCTGAAATTTCACTGGATGCATTTTGAATACTGGCGTTTATAGAATGTTTTAATACAAATTTACATAAAACATCCACATAATATGAAAACTCGGGTGGATTCCATGACAGTAGATCTTGCCAATGCTCTTAGCTTCACAATCAGTTGCATGTAGTTTTGTGTATCTGTCTAGGGGATGTTTGTTTGTATAAAGTATGTAATACAAGCAACTCTGTAACTCAAAATTTGACGGAGACCTGATGATGTCTGATGTTTTGATCACCCATAGCTTTTTAGCTAGATGGCTTGGAGAAGAGAGATATGAAAATAATATTCCTCCTTCCCTCATATTTGTGATTATATCATTGTTTTTCCTCTTTCCAAACTCCCAAATACCCATTCTTAATCTTGTTCAAATTCATGGTTTCCTTTTTTATTAATTGTTGTTCCATACATATGTATGTGTTCTATACATTTTTAAATAAAATCTGCTCAGTCTAAACAATGTTATTCATATGCATGTTTTTATTTTTGAAAATCACCCATTGTAATTAAAAGTCTCTTAAAAGTCTTCTAACACTTTTTTCTTCTTTTTGAGAGAACAATACAACTAGTTTACAAATTATGTGGCCCATAAAGGAGAATGTGTAAAAACTGTATTTTTATTTATTTATAAGAGAAAAGGGCCAATAATGCACGAATCCTAACAAAGAATGCATATTTGTGACTCACCTTTGCCTCTCCACTGCTGAACAGCAAGGAAGAAGCTTTTGGTCAAAGAATGTACCAGTTCTCTACCGTACTCTCCATCAGTTCTGAAATTCCTCTGAGTTCTGACTAGAAATGGCTCAAATTATTTTATGAGAGAATAAAAGAAAATTAAAACTGTTCCTCACAGGAGAGTATTTTAGCCATATCCTGGAGGAGATACCAGGGATTAGGAGAGTGATGGGGACAGCTCTCACCTTGGAACTGTCACCAGGAGGCTTGTGCATCTCTATCTCCATCACAGCTGGCCTCAATCAGTTGTCTCGAAGACAGTATCTTCTAGAGTTACATCTTAAAGCAAATACCTGACAGCTACTTAGTACTGACCATGTGAACAAATGCCAAAGGCAGATTTCAAGGAACTCTCAGTTCTAAGCTATCAAAAGCAAGTTGTGAATTTTACTGACACTTGTTTTCACAGTAAACAAAAACAAGAAAAATCATGTGTTTTTATCAGGGTACCTTTTTAACTTAAATTATCTCTAATAACAGCTAGAAACTGTTTCCCTTTTTAAATTCCTGTTGTTTAAAAGTTTTTGAAAGCACTTTCTCCAAAATGTTATTTACCCACCTCAGACACCATAAGAAAAATTTCCAGAATTATTATCATCTAAAGCTACAGAAAGGTGTCCAATACTGTTTAAATGATGGTTTAGTGTTTTACATATATGCTTATCCTTCAGAACACAAAATATTTGAAATAGAAATGACTGCTTAAAACCAATTTTATTATGTTTATATAATTAGCCTCCATATATATGTATATTATTTAATTTGTCCCCTGAAAGAATGATGATAATGGCTATAATGTTGGTAGTAATCACATGCATTGTGCCTGATATATGCCATTCTATGTTCTGAATGCTTTGTCTATATTGACTCATCCAACATCACAGGTTTAGGTCAATGTCTGCTTTATATGAAGGAATTGAAAATGATGTAATTCTCTCAGGAATCTCTGGTGAAGTTTAGAGTCTAACCTGGAAGTTTATAGGAGTCTGTGCTTCACCTACCACATTTTAGGACCAGGTTTGAAGGTCCTTTTGGGACTAGCTAGATGTCTCATGGACAGAGGCACATTTTACCAAGCCTGAAGTTCTATGTCTGCAATCCACATAATAGAAGGAGAGAACTGACTCCTGCCCTGTGCTATGGCACAGACAACCCTCCCACATGGAGGTATACCGAAGTAAAGTAGATAAAAAGACAGTAGCAGAAAACAAAGAAAGACCCTTTCAGGCGTCTCTGAACCTCTCAGATCTTGATATATTTTTTTAAGGATAGATAAAGAAGAAATTTGGCCAATATTAAAAAAAAACCTATCCAATAGTTTAGAGGTTCTTGTCCTTTCTTAAAATATGTTACAAGTCTTATGTAAAGATTGCATTTATCCTCCTCTTCTTCGAAAACAGGGTCTTTTGAGTCCTGGAAAGGCATCCAACTCCCTATATAGTTGAGAATGACCTGGTCTGATCCTTCTGTCTTTCAGCTCCTATGATTTCAGACATGCCCTCTCATTCATGAATCAAAGGCAGGACTTCATGGATGCTATACAAGTACTCTACCACCTGTGACACATCCCTAGCCTCTACAGTTATTTTCTGAAAGCTGATATATTTTGGTGAATAATTCGGGCCACAGTATCTGTCTCTGAACCCGATTTAACTCTCCTTATGGAGGCAATCCACCAAGAGCCCGTTGAGACTCTCAGTATTATTTAGAGCTTTACTGAATTCTGTTTTCTTGTTGCTTATATCAGAAAGACAAAGAAATGACAGAGAGCTCCAAAACAGTCCCTCCTATTTGCCATTCTGGTTAGGCAACTCTTAAGCCTTCTGTACTTGAGGCAAAACTGAGATTGCAGTTTTAGGGCATTACCAATAAACCAGGGGCAGGCATTGTTCTTTAACTAAAGAAGCTCATGTTTTCAAGACAATCAATGTTTAAGCTCAGTTTTTGAAGTTAACCAGAAAGCTATACACAGTAAACCAATCTTGATCAGAAAGAACCAAATGAAAATGTTTTGGGGTTATATTTAGGAAGTGGTCTCCTGTACCAATGTGTACTTCCCACTTTCTCTTCTATAAGGTTCAGTGTAGCTGACATTATGTTGAGGTCTTTGATCCATTTGGACTTTAGTTTTGTGCATGGTGATAGATAAGGATCTATTTTCATTCTCCTACATGTTGATATCCTCATGTCCCTGTAATACCACTTTGGGGTATATATCCAAAGGATGCTCAATCGTGCCTCAAGGACGTGTGCTCAGCTATGTTCGTAAGAGCATTATTTGTCATAGACAGAACCTGGAAACAACCTAAATGCCCCTTTAACTAAGAATGGATAAGGAAAATGTGGTACATTTACACAATGGAGTACTACACAGCAGAAAAAATAATGACATCTTGAATTTTGGAGGAAAATGGATGGAACTAAAAAACATGTTAAGTGAGGTAACCCAGACCCAGAAAGACAATTTTCACATGTACTCACTCATAAGTGTTTTTTAAACATAAAGCAAAGAAAGCCAACCTCCAAATCACAATTCCAGAGAACCTAGACAACAATGAGGACCCTAAGAGAGACATACATAGATCTAATCTACATGGGAAGCAGAAAATGACAAGATCTCCTGAGTAAACTGGGAGCATGGTGACCTTGGGAGATGTGAAGGGGAAGGAAGAGTTAGGGAGGGGAGCAGAGAAAAATGTAGAACTCAATAAAAATCAATAAAAAAGGGAAAATCTTTTGGGGTATTCTGTATCACAATTCTTCACTTTTTTGAGCACACTTCAGAACATTTTTATAAAAGTCTGAAGGAAAGGAAACCTGCAATTTTGAAAAAAATAAAGGAATCTATATTTATTCAAGGTATTTGTCTCCCAAGAACCTCCAAGTAAAGTCATCTAAACAGGTTAGTAGGAGCCAGCTATGATAAGCTAAATAGAAACAGACCACCCAAAGGAAGTTCTTTACTTCCAACCATTATCACCTGCCACTGTAGGACTCAGCCATAGATAAGTTTAATGAAGGCCTGAGTCTCAGTAGTTTACCCTGAAGCAATACCTGATTGCAGGAAGGACCACAAACTGAGATTACCCAAGCACCACCCTAGAACAGACCCATGCACAGAAAATGCCTAATGTTCTAATCTTGTAGATAGAATCAACTGCCAACACACTCACCAGGACAGCCCTAGACAAATGTCAGCCAATCAGGGGTCCTGAACCTCAGAACCCCTCACCCCCACCTTTACTCTATAAAAACCCCACTCTAACTGCGCTTGGGACTCTCAGTTTATTTCAATACATTGGGCATGCAGAGAGACTGAGTTTGCAAACTTGCATAAAATAAAGACTCTTTGCTTTTACATACAGGATTTTGTAGTAATATGAGCAGCGGGGCTGCGTCCCCAGCACCCTGGCTGCCTGCTAGCTTGTGCCCCGAAATAATTACATGGACATTGTATTCTTTTAAACACTGCTTGGCCCATTAGTTCTAGTGGCCTTACTGGCTAATTTTGATATCCTGATCAACCCATCTCTAATAAACTGTGTAGCACCAGTCTTACTGGGAAAGATTCCGCATGTCTGACCTGGCGGCTTGCTTCATCGCGTGCATCTGCCTGGGAACAGGGAGCATGGCCTCTCTGTCTGAGGCATCTGCCTCAGAGCGGAGAGCTATCGAGTCTGAGCTCACTTCCTCTTCCTCCCAGCATTCTGTTCTGTTTACTCCTCCCACCTATGTTTTAACCTATCAGGGCCAAGCAGTTTCTGTATTACGTAACCAATGAAATCAACAGATTGATATATGACACTCCCACATCCTTTCCCCTTTTTCTGTTTAAACAAAAAAAGAAGGCTTTAACTTTAACATAGCAAAATTACATATAACAAAACAGTTATCAAGCAAGAATTACAGTTACAATATTTATATCTATAGGAAAATAACTATAACTATCTATCTATTCTTCAACTGCATCAAAGACTCCAGAAGGATATAATATTACCTAAGCAAACAAGAAATAAGCAACTTTCAATCTCTAGAAATGACAGAGACATCTCTCTGCCTGGACAGTCACCCAAAGTTCTTTTGTACCGTTGAGTCATCTATCTTCAGCCTACAGGCCTATAGTTTCCAGCAGACATTTCCACAAAGCAGGAAATTTCAAAGGCAGTCACTATCTGTTTGTCCTGAAGAATGTCTTGCAGACCCTTTCATGAATCAGGAACCCCAAAAGGTCATCTCACCTTTAGGCAAGTTCAGCAGTCCTCTCTCTGTGGGTTCTTTGTGTCCAGTTTATGCAACAGTCCAGGCAAGAGCAGTTTCTTGCCCAAATGGCTATCAAACTCCATAAGGATACTTTTTGATGCCTATCTTCTTCTTGAAGTAGATTGGTGTTTTCAGAGCAAACATGTCTCATTGTCATGAAAAACCATAAGTTATTAAAACATTTAAAATGCCATATTCTATAATTTTTGAAAGATATGAAGAATGCCTATATAAAATATATCTATGTACATCTAGAAAATATTAACTAATATGACTACAAACTTGACTATTATGATTTTATCTATTAACTACCTATATACATTACATTTTTAAATGAACTACACAATCACAATACCTTAATCAATATCAGAAATACATACACATATAACAAAATTGACCTTAAATCTCTATCAATAAAGCAAAATCTATACTAATGCAAATTATTCATATCTATATCAGGACTTGGTTTCCTTGTTGATTTTGGGGGGACTTCCTAGATCATGGCATAACAGTCAGACTCAATTGGCCACCCTGTGATTCCTTTTTGGTTTGAACTGTGTATTTGGATTTTCAGAGAAAAGTAGTAATTAATGGGTCAAATATCCCTTGGCCATATAGTTAAAAATTCTTATAGGAAAAGAAAAATTCAAAGTTAATTCATGTTTAAATTGTTTACGTACTAAGCAATTGAGTATAATTTGTAACGAACAGGCAAGGATGTTCAGTCATAGCTTCCTTTTTAAAGCTCAATTTCTGCAAATAAACATCCTTTTTATGAAGCAGAAGTATTATACAAAAACAAGTAAAAGAAATAAAAATTTCTTAAACAAAACAGGGTCATTTGATTAAGATTTTGTATTTTGATATGGATTTCTTTGCGCTGGTCTATATAATTTTAAAGCATTGCCGTTTTAGGCTCTTAAGCCTCCATCCTTAAGACCTCAATGTCTCCCTACATTCCTTCCACAAAATCACAAACACCTTGTTAAAAATATGTACCAAATATTAAAAGATAGCCTGGCTTGGAACAATTTCATATCACACTAGAGTGAAAAACAAATGAGTCCTTGTATCGAGGTATATTGGTAATCCCTGGGTATAAATGACATTAAAATGAAGGCATTTATTGAAAAGGCAGGCCCATTGAATTCTCAAGGCTGGCTACATAGTTTCCTTCAGTGTTAATGGCACTTGTGTTCACCCTGCTGAGGGAACAGACATCTGTTATTTCTTGTTTTCAGAATCAAATCCTTTATATCAATGCACTGTAAAATGTTCTGTATTATGTTAGTTTAACATATATTTTAAGTGGATGCTCTTTTGTTCTCTAAATCAGTTCATAACTACTTTCTAATAAAAGTGAATACAATTTAGGCATTAAAAACGCCTTCAATGAACTTAATACTAAAACAAGAGGCACTGAAAACAATAGATTTTCTTCCTGATTCCAATAACTTTGAGCTTGCCTTTCAGTATTTGGTAGACGCCAAGGCAACTGTATTGATTCCATGGCAGGGACCCCATTTGGGGCTGTTCTATTAGCTAACTTTGACCTTGTTTCTTAGATTTGGTATATC
This sequence comes from Alexandromys fortis, assembly GCF_014885135.2. Classification (NCBI taxonomy): domain Eukaryota; kingdom Metazoa; phylum Chordata; class Mammalia; order Rodentia; family Cricetidae; genus Alexandromys; species Alexandromys fortis. Next base: position 10,667,584 of record NW_026067957.1, on the reverse strand, counting down.
TACGTAATTTACCTTTAGATACTTTTAGCACTTAAGGTCCAAAAGAAAATGCCCTGAAAAAGCCTGGGTTAAAACCGGTCTTGCTGAACATAGCGGACAATGAGGACTACTGGGACCTCAAGAACAATGGCAATGGTTTTTTGATCCTACTGCACCTATTGGTTTTGTGGGAGCCTAGGCAGTTTGGATGCTCACCTTACTAGACCTGGATGGAGGTGGGAGGTCCTTGGACTCCCCACAGGGCAGGGAACCCTGATTGCTCTTTGGGCTGACAAGGGAAGGAGACTTGATTGGGGGAGGGGGAGGGAAAGGGGAGGCGGCAGTGGGGAAGAGACAGAAATCTTTAATAAATAAAACAAAAAAAGTGCCCAATAAAGATATATGCAGCACTAACGGCCATTTCATAGCTTATTTCTTGGTCTGCTGTATTTCTTGGTTATAAGCACTTGAAATGGGAGTTATTAGGACCTTTTCAGTGGGAACAATGTTCATAGTTTATCACTTGCCTTGAGTTTACAGTTGTAGATTTAACTATATATCCCTACCATCCTTTTCTACCATCCTTTCCTTCCTCCCTCTTCCATTTCCTCTTCTCATATACTGCAGGTATGCTACTCCAATACCTCCATCCCATCCATCGGACCTTGCAAGCTACAAGTCTCATCCTGCCCACAAACTTGCCTATCTCTCCACCCACAACCTCAGTGGAACTCTGAAACATAGCCTACGACTACACAGAGAGGACCAAGAGAAAGGACCAAGAGAGGAACTCTGAAGTGTTGAAACAGGAGCGGTGGCAGGGCTGCGTCCCCGGCACCCGGCCGCCCGCATGGCTAGCTTATGCCCAGAAATAATTACACGGAAACTGTATTCTTTCAAACACTGCCTGGCCCGGATAGTTCCAGTTCCTTATGGCTAGCTCTTACATATTGTTCTAACCCATTTCTAATATTCTGTGTAGCCCACGAGCTGGCTTACCAGGGAGGATCTTAACCTGCGTCTGTCTGGAGCGGGAG
>NW_026067957.1:10624218-10662871 GCF_014885135.2 Alexandromys fortis | reverse complement strand
GAGTAGGTGCCAATGCAAGAATTCACCCAACAACCTAAAAGCAACATGCAAATGGATGAAACTAGTGAAGAAACCCAGACCCATAAAGATGAATATGGTATTTATTAACTTATAAGTGGCTACTAGCTGTAAAGCAAAGAACATTGAGCCTTATAGTTCAAGATCCTAGAGAAACTAAGTAACTGGGTGAACTCTAAGAAAAACATACATAGATCCACCTGGAAAGGTGAAATAGACAAGATCGCCTGACAAAATTGGGAGCATGTGGGTTGAGGGAGTAGAGAGTGCAGAAGGAGAAGACAAGGGGAGAAAGGGAGGGTGAAGGAGAACTTGAGAGAATGGAATAGTTGAGATGGAGGAAGAACAGAGATGAAAGAAAGGAAAGAAATGTCTTGATTGAGGGAACCATTATGGGGCTAGCAAGAAACCTGGCACTAGAAATATTTCCAGGAAACTATTAGGATGACCCCAGCTAAGACCCTAAGCTATCAAGAAGAGGGTGCCCAAACTGGTCTTGTCCTGTAGTCTGACTGATGAATATCAGCATAGACCTTTCATCCAGCAACTGATGAAAACAGTGGCAGAGACCTGCATCAGAGCACTGGACTGAGCTCCCAAAGTCCAGTTGAAAAGTGGGAGGAGTGAGAATATGACCAAAGAGGTCCAGACCATGAAGAAGACACCCACACACCCACTGAAACAGTTTACTTGAGCTAATAGAAGCTCACAGAGTGGACAGAGAAGGAAACAGCAAGGTCCAAACTAGTTCCTCAGAATGTGGTTGACAGTTGTATGACTGGGGCAGACTATGGGGACCTTGGCAGTGGTACCAGGAAGTATTTCTACTGTTTGTACTGACTTTTGTATGAATACCTTGCTCAGCCTTGATATAGTAGGGAAGGCTTTGGACCTTCAACAAAGCAATGTGCCTTATGCTCTCTGAAGAGTGGGTGGAGAGGGAGGTAGAGGGAGGGATGATTAGTTGGAGGGAATGGGAGGAGTGGAGGGAGTGTGAATTGGATTGGCATGTAAAATAGAAAATATAGTCTGCTTTCTATTTTTTATGTGAAAAAATAAAAAGATGAAGAATATATTATATTTCTCAGTCACTTTGCTGCAGTATTAGATTTATTTTTAAAGAAATATTGTACATTATGTAAAAATAATGTGATATATATACACTAGGCTCTTTAAAAATTCTGCAAAGCCTTATTCTTTCTATTTAATAATCTAGATTTTGTAATAGATTATTAAATTATTTAATAGTAGGCATAAGTCTGTAAAACAGAAATTGAGTATTCAGTCTTGTCAGTAACCCCCTAACCATGTATTTTATGTATCTATACCACGAGAAAAAAATTTCTAAAACTTAGATGTTTTAATTTCTCACACATAATATTTTACATCTTAAAAACTGGTTTCCAAATCTTATGTTTATCACACATCAAATATATAATGGTCTTCCATTAAGCCCTATAGTCTTGTCATATTTTCACAAACACTAATGGCATGTATATACATGCCTTAGGTCGCTATTATGCCATTTCTCAGCAAGAAATGTATTTTGTTTATTTAACTCTTTGTGTATAAACCTATTTTCCCATAGTCACATCAAAAAATTGTCTTTGTAATTAATCTCTCACATAAGAGCCAAAAAGTAAAACCAACCTAGAAAATATCCAAATTAATAATACTGAAGAAATAAGATAATCTATAGAAAACACACATATATATATATACATACATACATGCCTATATTTGTGTATTTGTTTATACATTGTTCTGTTCTATGATACAACTGTTTTATTTAGAAATTATTAATAGTTTTATTGTTTTTAAATATTTCCTCAACTTTCAGTCAAAAATATTAGTTACAAATAATTATAAATGTATTTCTTGCAACCCAGAACCACAGAAATATTTGAATGATAATCTTCATTTTATGTGTATTTTAAATATTTTATGTGTAAATTTAAGTTTCCAATATGATCTGTAATGTCTTTTATTAGAAAAGTTAAGTTTTAAAAAAGAAAATTTATGTTTTTTTATAATTTTGTGCCATGTTGGAGATGTTTCTTAGACTGCTTGTGTTCTATTCATAAATTTCTGGCCTATACCTATATCCTGAAGTTTTTGTCTTATATTTATCTATATATCATCACTCATAAATAAAATGGCATTATGAAATATCCAACAAAATAGATGGAACTATGAAACATAATAATCAACGTGGTAACTCATTTCTTGAACTGCCAGTCCCCTAATCATGATGCAGAAATTAATTTTAGTTATGAATGTTTTGCCTTAGTTTAGGCTTGTTTCTAGCCAGCTTTTTAAACTTAAATTAACCAGTTTCTCTTCATCTACATTTTGCTTCAGGGCTTCTTACCTTTCATTTTGTATTTCCTAATTTCACTGCTTCTTCCATGTCTAGCTGGCTGGTGGCTGGCTCCTTGACTGATTCTGGGTGTCTCTCTCTCTTGAGGCTTGATTCTTCCTCTTACTTAGTTAAACAAATGCAGCATAAGCAAAGCAACAAACCTAAACATAGTTAAAGTAATATTTTTCAACATAAACAAATGTAACTCATCTTTACAGGGGTTAAGGAATAGTCCAGAACATTTCCCTCTTTTGTTTAAATAAAAAAAAAGGGCTTAGCATGGTAAGACAATATACAACAAGAACAATTATCAAGAAGAATTACATTTACAATATCCAGTTCCTTTATATTTGGCAAATTCAAAGAAAATATTCCATTATTTATCCTATCTTGGTAAGTACAAAGTTTTGTGCCTAATTTGTTTTTTATTATAACTAAAGAAAACATAACTATAACTACATAGTCTTCAATTCATCAAAAGCCTCAAAAGGTTAGAGTAAAAGGTACCCGAGTAAACAGAAAATGCAGAACAAGGAACTTCCAAAACTATAGAAACAACAGAGACATCTGGCTACCTGGAAAGTCACCCAAGATTCCTCTGCAATGTTGGAGCATTTATCTTTAGCTTATAGGCCTAGAATATTTGGAAGATTTTTCTTATAAGCAGGAATTTTCAAGCTGCACTTTTCTTGGTAAAGTTTGGCAGTCACTTTCTTTGTGTCCTGTAGAATATATGCCAGGCTTGTCTATGAAACAGGAATTTTGAAGGATTGTCTGCCTTGTCTTGACAAAGTTTGACAGTCACTTTTCTTTGTGTACTCCATGTTCACTTTGTCAGTATTCAAAGCAAAGATGGTTCTTCTCCAAATGGCTAACTTTGTTACATTAAAGCAAACTTTTATGGTTGTTCTTTGACACCTTTCATCCTTTCACGGAGTAGATTGGTGCTGCCAGGAGTAGGCATACGTCACTGTCATGAAAAGCCCTATGTTAGATTTTTTGGGGGGTCACTTATGTAAACTATCATATCATCAGCAAATAGTGAGAGTTTGACTTCTTCTTTTCCAATTTGTGTTGCCTTGATCTACTTTTGGTGTCTTGTTGTTCTAGTTAGGACCTTAAGAACTACATTGAATAGATATGGAGAGAGTGGACAACCTTGTCTTGTTCCTGATTTCAGTGGGATCTCTGGAAGTTTCTCTCCATTTAGTTTGATGTTCATGTGATTTTTATTTTAATAAGGCCTTTGTTAACAAATCATCTTAAATGTCATATTCAGTAGGTCTTTGAAGTTTTTTGAAGACTATCTATCTACTTAAAAGATATCTCCATATGATTTTGAAAGTGTATATAACATAACTACAAGTTTATTATATATGACTGACTACTAACCTGAATTTCTTAACTATACATTACATTTTAAAATGAATTGTATAAGAACAATACCCCAAACAAGAGTAGAAACATACACACAGTATAACAAAAATAACTTTAAATTTGTATAAATATAACAAAGTCCATACTAGTTTGAAATATTTTAGTTAATAGTTGTCTTTTTATCCTATATTCCTATATAGCCCCTAAACTATAGCAAACATCCATAACCAAGTAAATGACCAAAAACCACCCAACCCACCTCTTGAGAATGTCGATTTTATGTTTTCTAGACTGTGTCTTATTGTCTCAGGGCAATGGCATCTTTCGGTAATCATGAGAAAATGAGATAATGGTCAAGTCTTGCGAAAACTAGCTGTAACATTTGCTGGACAGTCTCAGAACTGTTCCCATGCAGAGGGATCAGTATATATACCACCTGTCTTATAGTTTTTCTTAGTTTATTTCTTTATACATGCAGCCAATATTCTCAGAAGTTATGCCCTGAACAATCCTGATCTATATTAACCTTGAAGGAATCCACAGTCTTTCATTTCCTGTGGAAACAAAAGCATACTCTGTCCCAATGCAATACATTTTCTGAATTCTACTTTAATGTTAAGACATCTCTAAAATATGTAGTCTGGTTTAATTCAGCAGACCCTTTTACAAAGCAAGGTCAGATGTCATTCCCTCATCAGCATGAAAAAAATTCAAAATCAACACAAAGCCTTATAGGATCCAGACTTTATGTATTTCCCATCTTCATATGGCATTTTCTTCATATTAACTTACACAGTCTTTAAAGTCTTGAATTTACTATTTCTAAACTATTTATTTTTTACTATGAGTGTATATTCCCATTTTTCTTTTTGTAGTCAAATACATTTTAATCTATGTAGAAATTTTTTTATTGGGAATTGTCTTCACTGTGTGCAAACCTTTTTCTGCCTATATGAATGTAACTTTAAACTGCTAAGTGTCAGTTAGATACACCACCATGGTTCTGGTGCCTATCTCTGCCCCATTTTTGGGTCTGTGAGAGCCAAGTCTTAAGACCATGGATCTGGTAGAGAGTTGTCTTTAACTGGGAAATGCATTTTACCAGGAACTCCACACACAGCCCCAGCTCTAGGACGTTGCTGCCCACATTGGGGCAGGCATTTTTACTTAGCTTGTTGTTTCTAACTAGTGTGTGGTTACTCAACTGCTTGCTGTATGGCAGAGCCACTTAAAAGAGCAGTATCTTAGCCAGGCAGTGGTGGCACACACCTTTAATCCTATTACTTGGGAGGCAGAGGCAGGTGGATCTCTATCAGTTCAAGAACAGCCTAGTCCCATTGGATCAGTTTCACCATCTCTGTGGGTTGACACACCCCTCATGGTCCTGACTTCCTTGCTCATGTTCTCCCTCCTTCTGCTCTTCATCTGGATGTAGAAGCTCAGTCCAGTGCTCCAATGTGGGTCTCTGTCTCTGTCTCCATTCATTGCCAGATGAAGGTTCTATGGTGATATGCAAGATATTCATTAGTGTGGCTATGGGAGAAGGCCAGTTCAGGCACCCTCTCCTCTGCTGCCCAAGGACCTAGCTAGGGAAATTCTCTTGGACACCTGGGAACCCCTCTGGAGCCAAGTTTCTTGCCAAGATATGGAGTAAGGGGAATACTAATCCATTGTTTGTGGGAATGCAAACTGGTTCAACCACTTTGGAAATCTGTGTGGCGGTTTCTCAGGAAACTGGGAGTCAACCTCTCTCAGGATCCCACAATTCTACTCTTGGGGATATACCCAAGAGATACCCAATCATACAACAAAATCATTGATTCAACTATCTTCATATCATCACTATTTGTAATAGCCAGAACCTGGAAACAACCTAGGTGCCCCTCAATAGAAGAATGTATAAAGTAGGTGTGGGACATATACACTTTAAAGTTCTACTAAGCGGTAAAAAACAATGGCATCTTGAATTTTGCATGCAAATGGATCGAAATAGAAAACACTTTACTGAGTGAGATAACCCAGACCCAAAAAGATGAATATGGCATGTACTCACTCATAAGTGGATTCTAGCCATAAACAAGGGACATTGAGCCTATAATTCATGATCCTAGAGAAGCTAAATAAGAAGGTGAACCTAAAGAAAAACATATCCCCCTGGATATTGGAAGTAGACAAGATCACTGGGCAAGAGTTGGGAACATGGGGGTGGGGGGTTGGGGGGGAAGGGGAGATGTGGAGAGAGAAGGGAGAAAGGGAGGATTGGGGAGAGCTTGGGGGAAATGGGATGGTTGAGATGGAGGAAGGGTGGATTTATTTTATTTTAATCTACACATGAATATGGTTATGCATGATTGTAGAGTCACCATTTTTATAAGTTACATTTATCTTGGGCAACCACTCAAGATTTTTTTTAATTAATTTATTTATTTATTAAAGATTTCTGTCTCTTCCCCACTGCTGCCTCCCCTTTCCCTCCCCCTCCCCCAATCAAGTCCCCCTCCCTCGTCAGCCCAAAAAGCAATCAGGGTTCTCTGCCCTGTGGGAAGTCCAAGGACCACCCACCTCCATCCAGGTCTAGTAAGGTGAGCATCCACGAAACTGCCTAGGCTCCCACGAAACCAATAGTTCTAGTAGAATCAAAAACCCGTTGCCATTGTTCTTGAGGTCTCAGTAGTCCTCCTTGTCCGCTATGTTCAGCGAGACCAGTTTTGACCCAGGCTTTTTCAGACCCAGGCCAGCTGGCCTTGGTGAGTTCCTGATGGAACATCCCCATTGTCTCAGTGTATGGGTGCACCCTCGCGGTCGCGGTCCTGAGTTCCTTGCTTGTGCTCTCTCTCCTTCTGCTCCTGATTTGGACTTTGAGATTTCAGGCCGGTGCTCCAATGTGGGTCTCTGTCTCCTTTCATCGCCTGATGAAGTTTAATATTCAGGAGGATGCCTATATGATTTTCTTTGGGTTCTCCTTCTTATTTAGCTTCTCTAAGAACCCGAATTATGGGCTCAAAGTCCTTTATTTATGGCTAGAAACCAAATATGAGTGAGAACATCCCATGTTCCTCTTTTTGGGTCTGGCTTACCTCACTCAGGATGGTGTTTTCTATTTCCATCCATTTGCCTGCAAACTTCAAACATGCTCAACTTCCTTAGCGATCAGGGAAATGCAAATCAAGACAACTTTAAGATACCATCTTACACCTGTCAGAATGGCTAAAATCAAAAACACCAATGATAGCCTTTGCTGGAGAGGTTGTGTAGAAAGGGGTACACTCATCCATTGCTGGTGGGAATGCAAACTTGTGCAACCACTCTGGAAAGCAGTGTGGAGGTTTCTCAGGAAATTTGGGATCAACCTACCCATGGACCCAGCAATACCACTCTTGGGAATATACCCAAGAGAGGCCTTATCACACAACAAAAGTATATGCTCTACTATGTTTATAGCAGCATTGTTTGTAATAGCCAGAACCTGGAAACAACCTAGATGCCCTTCAATTGAAGAATGGATGAAGAAAGTATGGCATATATACATATTAGAGTACTACTCAGCAGTAAAAAACAAGGACTTCTTGAAGTTTGCAGCCACTCAAGATTTTTATGGTGATATTCAATGTGTATTTAGATAAGTAGAAATATAATACATTATTTGGAAAATTCTATTCATTATAGCAATTCACTTTAAGGCCATTATTCAACTTTTATAAGAGATAATTGTGCTGCATAGATTTGATTCAATAACATATCTAAGTTATAAATCCCTATAAAATATTTATGTTGTTTAATGAATAGATTACAGAAAGGTTTACTAAAAACATCTTCCATTGATTTTTATCTTAAGTTATTTCATATTTTATTTTGGATGTTATCCAATTACAAATTCATTTGCAAGTTTTATTTGTAGAATAATTTCATCATGACATTTACTTTATTCAAAGTCCAATTAAGCTCATTCTACAATATGTGAAAAAGAAAGCACATTGACACGACAAATGCCAATTCTGCAGAAGATACTTAGAATATTTCCTTAAAAGAAATTCTACTGGTAAGTGAGAACTAAGAAGAAATTTCTCTGGTTTAAAAATACAAACAAGCAAAAATTATGGTGTTTGTGACTATTATGTTTGGCCCCAACAGTTTAATATAACATCAAGAAAAATTACACACCAAAGGCACTCTTATTTATAATTCCATCACAATAGAAAAGAGATTATGAAAACAGGTAGATGTATAATGATCAAACAAGGAAAAAGTTCATTTTTTATTCATATATAGATTTAACTAGTTTAATTTGGCTCAAATTTTTTAAAAAATAGAGACGGAGAAAGAAAGAAAAGCCTCATGATAATTTTAGTTTGCTGCTCATAGTTCTAACTGTAGACTGGTAGAGGGTGTGGTGCTTGAGTGTGGATAACATCTGTGGTTGCCTTACCGCAGTTTGTAGAGGGGGCAGGGACCTAGAAAGACAGGATGGTAAGGAGACTCTGGAAGCTAGCCAGCCAAGGCCATTAATTAAGTTGAATGACTACATTTCAGAATTTGTGAGGGACAAAGTGTTTTAAGTTTCTGAGAAAGTGAAGACTTCAAACTAAAACCTTCTGGAGCTTTTCAATCAACTCTTTAAATATTCACAATTATGGGTATTTCAATCCTATCTATGAAAGAGGAACATTTTCTAAAAATAGAAAATTAGGCTTAGTAAAGTTGTAGTACAGAGCTACTCAAGGCCACAGAAGGCATCACTTAAAATGGTAAAGAACTAAATGAAATGATAGAACTCAGTGTCTAACCCTCATCAGACTGAGCAGAAGTATGATGTATAATGTTATAAGAAGTGGGGCAAACTTGCAGTGACTTTGAAACACTGGATCAGCATTACTGACAAAAAAAGAATCACTGACTGAAAACAAAATCTCATGGGCAACAGCTGTCAACCACTGGTAGAAGGCACAATACTTCACATGGAATAAACTACAGGATAAGAATTAACTTTGTATGACAGCCTATGCCTACAGATGTTTTCTCTATAGACACACTTACAGGATTATATAAAAAAACAATTCACAGCATCTTTAACTACAAGGCTATCGACCATGAAGAGGACCCCAGATATTTGAAATTAGATAAACTATAAAAGTCAAAGATCTTTTATTTCACCAACTGTGTAAAGGATCAACATAAATGGATCTCAAGATCGAATGGCTGTGTAGGGTGAACGCTAATGGGATTTTAAAAGTTATTACATTATAATTAAAAGTTTACTAAATAGCCTTTTTAATGGTATGCTGGAATTTTTTTGAACTTCATTGATTTTATAATAGATGTTTTTTTGTAAATATATACCTATTTACTGAGTGATCAAATTTTGGCTTTGGTTTTGCTGCATGTCCTCTTTTTATATGTTATGGTTATTAGCTTGGTGGTTTTGTCGGACTTATAACAGACAGAGCAGGTGTACCTCTGACTCTTTTGCCTCTTCTTGGGACTCTTTTCCTTTTATTGTGTTGCCTTATCCAGCCTCCATATTAGGGCTTCTGCCTTGTTTTATTGTATTGCTTTGCTATGTTTGGTTGTTGTCTCTTGGAGGCTTGTTCCTTTCTGAAAGGAAACAGAGGGTGAGTGGAACTGGGGGAGAGGAGTTGAGTAGGTAGCTGGGAGAAGTGGAGGGAGGGGAAACTGTGTTGGATGTATTGCATGAGAGGAGAATATGTTCAATTAAAAAAAGCATATTACCAATGAAAATAGGTTCCAGTTCTTTTTGTTGTTGAGATGGAAAATTTAAATGCCAACAAGAGCAGTCAAAAAGCATGATTAATATACAGTTCTACCATAGTAATGAACAGAAACGTAATGTGAATTAAGAGAATGTATTTAGCTAATTTAGGCTAAAGGACATAAAGCTTGTGATGTTGAGTCATATTTCTGGAAATTGTAATATAGGGAAACTGGGATGATACATGGGTGAAGGAAGTGAAGAAATGAGACTTTTCAGACAGTCCTTTTACATACAAAAGCCTACCAACTCTTAATCATAGATTTTATCAATGTATGGAATATTCTTTAATTAACCATCTGATGAGTACTAAGGGATTCATAAGCAATATAATCCAAAAGTGATCAAACCAATTTCAGACTTTAAAGAATTTGTCCTCTTGAAGATAATAAACATATGTGAAATCCAGTAAATATGAAAGCAGGATAACAATTTATCATTGCTATAGCAATACAGAATGGTAGAGTGTAATGACAATATTCTCTTAGGAGATCAAGGAAGTTGTTGAGGGTCTTGAGTAGGGAAAATGGAGAATTAGAAAATAGTCAAAAGTTAAAGATGACAATATGATGAAAATTTCAACAATTTAACCACTGTTCATGAAGTAAAAGGGTAGAGATCAGAGAAATCCCAAAGTTTTCGGCAAGGAAACTAAAAATGTAAAGGGAACTAAGGGGGATTAAAACAGCAAATGATTCTCAGGGATGTACATGCCCTTCAGTGTTCTGCTTTGAGGTAATGTCTTGAGGATGTTTTCAGATTTTCAGATAGTTATTAAGACACTTCTTTTGACCCTTGTTTAGAAGTGAAATTGTCAAAAATAAAAGTCACCCCCTGTCTTATTTTCTTTAACTCTGCAATATATTACCAATATTTGGAGGTGTTGTCCCCTTTTCTGTCTAGGGAAAAGACATTTTTCTTGTTAAGAATCTTATATATCTTATTTTAAACACAAACAGCAATACATTTAAGGAATCATTACTCCAGGTAGCAGCTATAGAAACTGAGAGATTTATTGCAGTTTAATTTAAACATATATTTTGGAAAACTCTAAACTGTGTTCCTAGCATTTGATTTATTGAAATGAAGCAAGAATAGGCTTTTCTTGAGTCTCTCACATGGTGATGTTTCAGATAGTATCAAGAAATATAATAAACTCCATTTTGTTATGAAGACATGACTAAATGCCACTCATTAGAGTGACATTTTCTCACTCTGGAAGGAGAGATCAGGACCATCCTTTCTAACTTTAAGTTTGTCACCAGAATTAGTTTAACCTGCTGTCATTTAGAAATGCTTGCCTCTTAAAATCCTAAGAACCAGGACAGAAGAGATGACTCAGCAGTTATGAGCACTAGTTCTAGAGGACCCAGGTTTAATTTCTGGCATATATATAAGAGCTGAAAACCTTCTTTAACTCCATTTTGAGGGGATCTGACACCCTCTTCTGGGCACCAAATATACAAATTGCACACAGGCATATATCTGGGCAAAACAACCATACATACTTGGGGAAAAAAAAAGGAAAAAAAAACCCTATGTATTGAAGACTTGGTTTCTAGCTTGGTGCTGTTGGGATATAGGGGAAATTCCTAGGAGGTGGGGAAGATATCTTAATGGAAGATTCTAGGTTAGGGGTCATGGGGTCATGATTTTTTTTGTTTGTTTGTTTTTGTTTTGTTTTGTTTTGTTTCTCTGTAGCTTTTTGGTTCCTGTCCTGGAACTAGCTTTTGTAGACCAGGCTGGCCTCAAACTCAAGGGGTCATGATCTTCAATGAACATTAGGGGCTCATATCCCTTATGTTTTATTTTTCCTTTCATTGTTAGTAATTTGGTAAAGAAGTTTGTCTCTACTGTGAGTTGGTACTCTGATGTTCTGACTTGGCGCAAGTACTAAAACAATGGGTTAACCATTCACTGGGACTTCCTAAATTGTGAAACAAAATGAGCCATTGTTATCTATAAGGTAATTAACGGAGGCACTTTATTACAGCCTTGAAAAGCAGACTTCCATACAGCCTGTGAAGCTTTAGGTAGGTCCATGCAGAGGAAAGTAAGCACTGGTTTAAAGTTAGATTGTCCTTCTGTTTTGACTTGTTTTGTTCCTAAATCTTCAACACTGGGAAGCCTATGATATAGAGCCCTTCTGATTCACAGAGCTTCGAATGCACCACCATCTAGGTCCTTCTCTTCCCCTAGATTATACTATGACTTCCATCATAAATATTCACTTTTCACAAAATTGATGCTATGTGCTTCTCCTCTCAATGTTGTCACAGGCTTTTTACAAACTTTTCACTAGTCCATTTAGTTTTTTTTATTAGTTTTTTGAGAATGTCACACAATGTGTTTTGATTACGTTCACTCTCTCACCCCATATCCACACCCTTTCCTTACCTCACCCACGTTTGCATTTCTTTCATTTTATTTTATTTTTTTGCAACTCTTCTTTTGCTTTAATCAAGCCCATTTTGCTCTGCCCTTATATTCTTGGATATAAGTAGTTCAACTGGAGCACAGTTGAATTTTGGGGACTACAGTTGCCAGAATTTCCTCAGCTAGGGGACTGACTTCATATCACCTTCCTTGTCCATGCTGGAGTTTGATCTGTCTTGAGCTCATAGCAGTCTTGGGCATGTTGTCACACTTCTGTGAGTTCACACATGCAGATTCCCTGCTGTGTCTAGAAGTCAATGTTTCCTTGCAGTCATCCCTGTGGCTTTAACACTGTTTCTAAATCCTCTTCTGCAGATAGCCCTAAGCCTGGGGGGCAGAAGGTATGACAGAGACTTGGCACTCAGGGTTGAGAATTTCACAATCTCTTACTTTCTTCATTTGGACCAGATGTGGGTCTCTGTTAACTACCTTCTACCACAAATTGAGGCTTCTCTGATGAGGGTTGAAAGATTCATTGATCAATGAATGTTAGTTTTTAGGAGTCTTTTTAACACTATGTTCATTTACTAGAATCATGGCAGGAGGTTCTTCTGAAGGGCTATGACAGGTCTAGTCACAGGTTCTTAGAGTAACAATGGTAACAGTACGTAAGTCTTTACAGTGGAACTCATTCCTGGCTTTTTTTTTTTAACCTTTTTTTCCCATATAGATTTCAGCTCTATTCCTCCCACTGATTTAGTTTGAAGCTCCCTTCGCTGGCCACAAATCCTCAGATAGCACCCATGGCTATTTAGAGAACCTCCAGGTTCCCCATCTTTTGTCCTACCAGGTAGGGGACTGGGAAACTGTATATTATTTGTTTCAAAGTTATCAAGACATTTCAGAGGTAGAAAATAGATGCTACAAATATTGATCATTTGTGGAAACCAATAATAATAATAATAAAGATCTAACTCACATTGATCCTCCTGCCTCTATTTCCCCAGTGCTGGGATTCTGCCTGACTTAAGATCTAACAATCATCTTAAATATCTAAGAGCTCACTGTAAAGCTTTGCTATTTTATTTCAGTATTGCTGGTTAATGAGACCAGCAATGTGTAGGATGTACTCTATGGTGGATATTATTTTAATGATACTTATTTTGAATCATAAAATGCAGCTACTTAATTTTTAAAACATTATAGTTAAGAAAATGTTAAAGATGTTTGGATTTACTGACTTTCAGATGAATGGTTTAGGCATGCAGAGTCTTTTGGTAGGAACAGAAGTGAAAACCTGCTTAAAGTGGCTGTTTATACTCAAAGGTTAGATGACTGATAACAGCATGCTGTCTAGAGGCTTTTGAAATTCAGGTCCATGCTATCAAATTCTCTAAATGACACCAATATGGAGCTGATAAGAAACGGTAATGGGCTTTTCATATCTGTATTGCAACTAGGACATACACCAGGTATGGTTCTTAACTTCTTACCTGGAAGACTTCATTCTGATAGTGTAGCTTCCTGTTAAGTGACACATTGCAGAAACAGTTTTGCATTTCTCAACTCTTTAACTAAATATGTTTCAAGCAAAATAACATTTTTCAAAGTTATCAGTTTTTGACTCTGTTTGTGAGCTTCTGTATTACTATATCAATTATTATTTTACTATATAAATAGTTGTTAATGAAGTTTTCATTTTCCTTTGAAATTATAAATTAGCTCTAGAGAAAATTTTCAGATTTTAAAAAAAAATATACAATTTTCCTGCCATTTACTTACGTGTTTCCCTTCAAAGTTTTTCAAAATTATTTCCAAGTCTAAACTTTTGTCATCTTTTCACCAGAAGTCCCAGCTGCCTTTTGGGCACTTCCATCCCCATGACAAGTCCAGAATATGAAATTTCTGGGTAATTGTCCCCCAGTCATTTATTTACATTTCTTCTGTCTCTAAACCTTCCTATATTCCTTTTGTTTAAGTCTCTTCGAGATGTACTGTTCTTTGTCACATGTTCTCAAAAGGCCTTTGTTCCTTTATTTTCCCCCATCTCCCCACTTCCGGGTAATCACTTCCTGTTTCCATGACCTGTCAGCTGTTTCACTGCTGTGTTGACATCAGCTTCCTTTCCTGACATTCCTACTCTCATAACAGTCTTGCATCTTCATCAATCTATTAATAATTTCCCAAAAGGAACCACCTTCAATATTGTCATGTAGTATGTCATATAGTGCATTCATACTAACATATACCTGAATTCACAAAACCGAACCAAGCAAGAATAACATCTAACTAGCCCTGATTTTCTACTAAATAAGGTCAAATGGCCATAGCTTGGCATTCAAGACAACTTATGATCTGGTTTGTGCTCTATCTAGATGGTACCACCCACATTTTCATTGCAGATATCCTTCAACAAAGCAAATGACTGTTTCCATGGCTACACAGGATCAACGCATTTCCTAAAGAATGAATGGCTAGTATGTTTTGAATGCAACCACTAGAGCTGTTTGACTGATATGTCCATGAGCACTTCAGATTACAAAAACATACCAAGTGGTCAACTTTGATAATATATAAAAACAGGTAGTACTGCACAGATCGAGCAGGTCAAAAAAAAAATAAAAAAGAAAGAAAGCAATGATTTTGAGAGAGTGTGTGCAGAGGGTCATCTTGGGAGAGGTTGGTGGGAGGAAAGGAAGAGGATGTTGAGAATAATGTAATTATATTATAATTTCAAAAAATAAGATGATTATTATAAAACGAACAAATTATGTTGAAGTTGTTACTGGGTAAGCATTTTCTGATAATTGTGCTCTTCCCAGGCCTTGATCATAATATGACTATATATATATGCCTATAATATGCCTATTACCATATGGGTAGACATCCAGGAAAAGTCTACCTTTAAAACAGAGTCTTGGTTTTTATAGTACGTGGAAACAGTTGTTTCACAGGCCATGAATTCTAAAAGAAACACAATTTATTAAATAAAAATTTTTGGTTATTTAAATGCTTGTTAGTTATTAAATACTTAAATACAGATCAAACACATATATGAATTTGTTTTGTTTTTCTGCTTAAGAAATATCTGTAATTAAGACATTTAGTTACATGATGGCCTATGTTTCCATGATCTCTGCCACTAACTGGAAATAATTTACCTCTGAAAACAAATAAACATTACAAAATAAGTAGACAAATAAAGGGAAAATAGAATACTCTCTTCTGTGTTACTTAGAAATAAATGTTGACTACAGAATTGGCTTGGTATAAGAAGCTGCTGCTCTGCACATGCAAAGTAAATTATTATATTAAAATTACAGTTTTAAAAACATTTGTTTCTCATCTGGCATCAAATAAAGTTTAATTGCAAGTTGCTTTATGTCATTTTCTCTTGGGGATATGTTTTGAAAAAGATACACAGGCGGCTCATATGTACACACATCTCATTATTTCTCAGTGGGACTCAAGTTTGTACCACCTACTCACAATTGGAGGTGCATACTTGAATGTCTCTGATTCAGGCTTGTACTGGGCTTTTATAACAATATATTCTTATTTTGCTACATGGTTTTGTAGACTGTTTCAAAATGAGTTTCTAAATTGCCAAAAAAAAAAAAAACCCACCCAACCAAAGCCCCTCAATGACTCACAACAGTTTCTTTGACATATTTAAGTAAAATATTCTGTTCCCTTCAACAAAAAGTCACAAAATTTTGGGTTTGGGTTCGAATTACATTTGGCCAGCAGCTGCTTATAAAATTGAGCAGCAGACATTGCAACAAAAACAGATTATATGTGGATTCTGTTTCTTTCCTGGACAGTCTGTCTTGTAAATATTTGCTTTTAGCATCAGCAAAAGAAAGGAAAGCCTTTGCCTGTCTCTACAATTTAGAAAGAGCTGTAGAAAAAATGTAAGGGAATTGTACAGGCACTTATATAATGTATATTACTTAGTTTCTTTGATTAATACAGTCAAACTAATGAAAAATTGCTTTATACAGCTCTAAGAATTGTGTTTCGATATTCTCTTGTCGGGAGAAAAAAGCAGAAATTGCTGTTTTAGGTTCGTTAAACTGAAAGCCTGTACTAAACCTTGCAAAGAATATCTGAAATTATGTATAATGTCATCATTTCTAGGAAATTGGGGGTTTGGAATTGTTGACAAGAGCAGAACATTGCAGAGTATTGCCTGGATTTTTCTGATTACAGTTAAAGGTGTCAGTGGCTTCCTGTTCTTGGGGTTCGGTCATTAACTGCTTCCAAGTCAGGGAGGAGCTGTTCCTTCCCTGCTTGCCTTTTGGGTCTTTGAGGTCACTGCCTGCACTTTAGCCTGGGCCCACACTGTCTTCCTTTCAGTTCCTCCTATCTGCTGGAACTCTCCACCAGCATAGCCTTGTTTCCTATTAGGAGAGGGCTTTCTGTGCCATCCTCCCCAAGGCTCAGCTTCCTTCCATCATCTTATCTTAGAGTCTGAAGCTTTACTTCACACCTCCCTCCCTCCCTCCTTTTCTTCTCCTCTCTCTTTCTTTCTCTCCCATTTATCAAAATTGCCCTTCTCAATTTCTATAGGCTCTGTTTTGACATTCATGGCAATTGCAACAGTGTCCCTCACTCATCATAGGTACCCAAATATTTGTTGAATTTCTACAAACAACTCCTCCCTATCTCTTACTGTTCCATTCTCTTTTCTAGATTCCAGTAAACTTAATGCCATTTTCTGCTCATATTCCTTTTCCTTACATGTCGGAGGGCAAGTTACCACTAAAGGTACCTGGTGTTGTATTTGTCTTCCTACCCAAGGCACAGAGGAATAATACATCACTGACTTTTAATGTCCAGTGACATGCTTTGTCTATAAAAGGTAGTACATGAAAAATCAAATACTTTTATAATTCAACATTCCATTTTGTATAAAATATTTGTAAGCCCCTCTGAAGGACATTTTTCCTCAGAGTAATTTCTCCGACTATGATTCTATAGCGACACAAGAAAACACTGCATTAGTTTATGAATCTTGCCTTCTACTCTCCAGGCAGCTATGTTGTGCTTGATCTTTGAAGCCTCAAGGGGCCATTTGCCAGTTAGAAACCAGTGATTATAACCTGAAGTGGTGCAAATGCTATCAGAAAAATCCCATCAATCCACTTCCTCTAAGTATTTACCTTGGTTGGTTAGCAAAGGTCATCAGTTTAAAATAAATAAACACAAGGAAGCAAGGCCCCAAAGCAACAATCTAATCTAGTCCAGAAGGACAAACTACCATTGCTTAAGAGGGAAGCTCTGCTCTGGTGCAGGAGAACTCACACCTCCACACCACCTTGTCAGGCCTCCATATAATTGTCACTGCACCTATCAGCAGAACCCTTGCATTTCTATCTTATCTTCCACTCCTTGGCCCTCTCCTTATCCATTTGGAACCCCTACCTAGAAGCTCTGGCCCAGGGATGGAGGGCTAGGGAGTTGGGAGTCGGGCATGGAATGGGAGTGTGTGGCTGCTTTTCTGAGGCCAGCTGGATGCAATCAGAACAAAACATCAGCCTCTTGCCTTTCTCAATTTGGAGGAAGGTCTTGGGAATGAGGTTACTAAGTCTCAGGTTATTGTCAATTCCTGGTATTGTCAACAGTGCCAGTCAGAAACAATGAAACAAAATTGTCACAATATCTGAAAAAATAATCATTGGTTGAAAGGTATTACTGTTTTAAACTTTAGAGTATTTACTTCCCATTTTAGCTGAAGAGACCTAAGTAAAGTGAAATGGACTGTCATTGTTTCACACTCCATGTAAATATGAGTAGGTTTTTTTTATTGTCTGATTTACTTTTTATATGTTCTTGTTTATAGAAAAATGGAAACCGTGATGTTTGTAAGTTAGAATATTCTAAGATGGCCACTGCCATCTAAATTGGAATTTTGGATCATTTCCAGTATGTGTAGAATCCAAGCCCTTTCTCTAATAATAAGAAGAAATGCAAACCTAAAACAGTTTTGGTCTTAAGTTTGCATTCCATCCATCTTCTTTGAAATGTTACAACATCTGGTTTTAGGGGGAAAGTCAACTTCAACATGTTTGGAGAGAAAAAGGCTGCCTACAACATAAATCAGGGTCAAGTGTTGTTATTTCACGGGTAATTATAAAACAGTCCAATTTATTAGTAAAGCTTGCATCATGCTAACTTACAGTCACAACTGCTGCAATTGTTCTTAGGCTCTCCTTGGAAAGTGCCTAAATTATAGTGTTCAGGAAAATAAGGGGCCAACTTTTATAGCAAAGAATGCCTTAAGACTTCTCACACCTCAGTTCGCAAAGTTTCCATCTTCCAAGTTAAAATTTTTGTCTTTGTTATTTATTTTCCCAATTAATTCATGAATTTTTACCGAGAGATACTTGGAAACAAAAAGACGCCCACAGTAAATTATTGAAAAGAGAATGCTTGCTAGTTTAATTACAGACCAGATGGTTGGCTCGAAGGGTCCTCTTGCTGTGTTTCCATAGCGCAGCCAGGAAGAAGGGGACAGGTTGCAGTGGCCCTGGTAAACGAATACAAACAATGTGGAGGAGGATGTGTCTCAGCATTGTGATAAATTCAACTAGTTGAAATTTTTAATTAGAGTTCAAAATATACACAGGTCTTTCTTTTTATGTAAAAGGCCTTATAGATATCTTTACATAAGTTTTCCAGGGAGCATCAGGAACTTGGAACCTTTCAAACAAGACAATGTCAAGATGGAAAGCAAAGCCTTGTGTAATTTGTAGCATTCCTCTCTGGTAGGGATATCCCTTGCTCATCAGCTGCTGATTATTTGACTCTTTTCTCAGTAACTATGTCTCAGACTTTTTAATACTCTAAGTCATTTTCTCTTTTAACCCTTCTTACCAGTCCACTTAGATTATGTACTACAACTGGCCTGCTATCAAATGGGAAACATTTAGTCAAATTGTGAAATTTTACAATCAGATTAGGAAACTAGACTTACTACATTCTCTGTGGGAATTTTGCAGCTAAAAATAAGATTTATTCTTTGCTAAATAATGTAGAGACAGTATCATATACTATTTATTGTTGCTATAATTTAAAAAGTGTGTTTATGATGTAATAGGAGAATACTATGTAACTATAAAGTGCCAAAGCCAAAACAAATTTAGTTGTGTTATCAAGATTTTTGTTTTGCTTATATTAGATTAGGCTATCTGGTAGCTGCTAAAAGTTCTTTTAAGTAAATAAAATATGGAGAGGCACAACAAATATTGTTTACATGGTTTTTTTTTTTGCTGCCTATTTGTTATTAGATAACCAATTAGGATGTTCATTCCTGGGGATGATTTTATTCTTCCTCTCTCAAAAGTCATTGTCTATAGTTCTTCATCTAAGGGTGGGGCCTAGTGAGATTTCCCTCACCCGTGTTGGCATGGCAACTGGTGTTGTTACTGCTTAGGTCTTGTTTAGGCAACCATATTGCTGAGGTTTCTTTGCCTGTTTGGAAAGCAAAATCTCATCACAGACACATTGTCCTCTGGTTCAATACAATCATCTTTCTAGCCTCTCTTCTGTGATGTTCTCTGAGTCTTTGATAAAGAGGTGGTGTTATAGATTTATCAGTTGGGGACCGGTCCGTCATAGTCTGTTGTCTGATGCATTTTGATTGTGTGTGTGTGTCTCTGTGTTTGTGTGTTTTGTGTATGTGTGTTTATATAGAAAAAGACCATGAATTTGAAGAGCATTGAGGGACACTTAAGAGTTGGAAGAAGAGGGAGGAAGGAAATGACATAAATACATTATCTATCTACCTATTTCTCTATCTACAGTATCTATTTATCTAAATAAATAAAAGAATATGAACTTGAGAAGCAATAGTGAGGAAAACAGAAGAAGTGGAGGAAGGAGAGGATTACAGTACACACACAAATGTTAAGAAAATTAGGGGGCTGGAGAGATGGCTCAGAGGTTAAGAGCATTGCCTGCTCTTCCAGAGGTCCTGAGTTCAATTCCCAGCAACCACATGGTGGCTCACAACCATCTGTAATGGGGTCTGTTGCCCTCTTCTGGCCTGCAGGCATACACACAGGCAGAATATTGTATACTTAATAAATAAATATTTAAAAAAAAAGAAAATTAGGTACGACATGCTTATAATTTTACTTATGGATGTAAAGCCCAATCACCAATTAGAGTATATTCTCATTTCACTTACAGTTCTAGCAAGCTTTCTATCTTGTTCCTCATTGCAAGAATTTGCATACTTAGTTGTGAGAATCTGAGACAAGAATATTGACAGCAAAATAGTTGTAGCTGGCGGCAGCATGGTAGTAAAGTTCTTAATTCAGGATGATTTGTAGCTCAGATCTGTATAATGTGGAATAATTTGGCTTGGTTTAATGTTGGATAGAGACTACATGTCCCAACGGTATTGCTTAAAGTCCCCTGTGAATAACTGTCTAGGAGTCTTATTAAGAACTTGCCTTCTTTAGATCTTCTTTTAGAGATTTTGATTGAATACATGCCAAATAGGGCTAATGAACTCTACTACACAACAACTCAGGAATCTTATCAATGTTTGGGAGTATAAGCACTTACAAAAATTTAATAATTGATGAACACATTATAGCCCTAACACATGAAGTAAAAGTTAAATTACCTGACTTGTTTTTTGTTAAATATAGAAACCTATGGTTTAGTGACACCATTTTATTTTTTTTTTTTTTATACCAAGAAAGGGGTAGATTTGAATAGGTGTAGGATTCACTTGATGATTCTGGCTATATTTTGACAAATTGACCATTAAGACTAAGTAGGGTATACCAAGTCATCTTCAATTCACATAAGAGATTGAATTAGTGACTAATGTGATTTGGATTTAGAGTGTCAGCATTCTTCATTATAACCATTATCACATAAGGAGCACATATTTGTAAAGAACAAGTTATAACTCGATAAATTCACGATCTGAAGGAATTTGCTATTACACTTTTCTATGCTGCTCTTGGTATCAAACCCAAGGCCTCTTGCATACTATATAAACACTGCACTATTACACTGTGATCTTAGCTCTAGCATCAATTTTTCTGTCATTTGTTTTAGGTAGGTTTTCTCTACAGAGCCTCAGATATCCTGTAGCTCACTGCTTATACTCTGCTGGAGTAGAATTCATGAAGATTTAACACTAACCTCTGATTCTTGAGCCCTGGAATTAAAGGTGTGCATCACCTCACTTTTTAACATAGTATTTAATGTTATTAGCAATATCAGTGCAGGTATGAAACCACAATGCTGTTGTGTTCTCACATTTCCTCAAATCAAAAGGGTTTGAGTTATTTCTATCTTATTGTCCTAGAGGAAAAATTTAAAAAAACATTTCTATTTGAATGATTAAGGAATCATAGAAACATCTTTTGTTTTTTCTTTTTTTCTTAAATATTTTTGCAACTGGTTACTGAATGTTTCAACGCCCATTTCTGGTGGCATTCTGGAGACCTTTGATATCAACTTGGATGACTTCCTATCCCCAGATCCAGACTTTCAAGTCCTTCCTTTTGTTGTCAGTATGACCTTTATCTCTTCACCACTTCAGCCTTCTGACTTCATTGCTTCACGCTGGGTTTGTTATAACCACAGACTTCTTCCAAAGTACTGAATTCAACTATTCAACTCTGTAATGTCAGAGTTTTATTCTTCCCATTTTCCCATTTACTTTTCTTCCACCACAACATTTCTGAGAGTTTTTAGTATTTCTTTGTTATTTCTCTCTCATTTATCCTTATGAGCAAGAACACTTTTGTCTTTGCATATCATTACTGATATCCTTAACTGTGTTGCCTTCAGATCTCCTGGTATATTTTTCTAAAGAGTCCCCATGAGGCATGAAGTTAATTGGATCATGGTATAGGAGGACCTTTTGTCTTTGTGTTGCTTTTATTGGTTAATAAAGAAACTGCTTTTGGCCTCTTAATAAGGCAGAACTTAGGTAGGTGGAGAAAACTAAATGGCATGCTGGGAGAAAAGAGGCAGAGTCAGAGAGACACCACGGATCCACAGGAGACAGATGGCGGGAATTTTACCTGGTAAACCACTGCCACACTGTGTTACACAGATTAATAGAAATGGGTTAAATTAAGATGTAAGAATTAGCCAATAAGAAGTTAGGGCTAATGGGCCAAGCAGTGTTTTAATGAATAAAATTTCTGTGTGGTGTGGTTATTTCGGGGCTTGGCTAGTCAGGACACAGGGACAAAAAGCAGGCCCTCCTCCTACAGGATCAATCCTCATTCAACATATTTTCATACTTTCTGAAAATTAAACAAGCTAAAAATTCAGTGGTGCTAGATATTCATGTACTCCAAAAGCAGCTTGTCTCTGACAAGCCCTGACAATACTTTTAAGAATCGGGAACTGTCTTCCTGGATTGTTTTCTATTGCAGTGTTTCCAATACTTTCAAAGTTTTCATTAGATCCCCATTTTTCCTCCTCTATCCCAGAAAATATGTCTCCAACATTACAAAAAGTAAGCCGTCATGAATATGTTGACTTCTGCTGCCTTTCAATTGTAGTAAAACTTCCTTATCTCTGTTGGAGTTGCCTTCACCTGTAATTGGGATTATTTGTAATCTTGTCTCAGAGTTTCCATTTCTTTTCTCTCTTACTCATGTGATTCTGCACATGCTCTTTTGGAAAAGGATCTCTCATTGAGTCTGTATTTGGCTGCGTTGGTTAGACATAAAGCCTCAAGGAACTGCCTGTATCTACCTTTCAGCATGGAATTAGAGGTGCAGTCCACTGCATCTTTTTTTTTTATGTACAAGAAGCAAACCTGAATAAATGGTGCTCTGTGCTTTACCTTATATTTCAAGAATAATACATATATACTACCATATGTTCTTTTGAGGTGTTCTGTATTCTTGGCATTTGAACTTGCCTCTTCCAGCTTCTTCTTCTTTAATTGCTTCATTTATTTTTTTTTTTTAAGTTTCTCTTAGATCAATCACACTCATAAAGAGGGCTTTGCTCTTATAACATTAGTTTCTTTCTGTGTATAAAACACTTGGTTATAGCTATTCAATACCACAGCTTCCATCATGACTAGAGTTATGCCTCAACCAATTACTAAAGCATGTTTCTAATGTCTCCTTATCTGCTAGAGTTGCCAAATTCTCATTTATGATACAATCAAAATGTCTTAAAATGTAAAGCTGATTTGAACTCCTAAAAATCCTTCTAGAGTCTTATCACTGCATTTAAGATAACAGAGTATGACTTCTAAGTGTTCTACCCACTCTGCTCAGTCCAGCACTTACTCAGTTTTTCAATGAATGCTCAGCTTTAGAAGCATGAAGCTTTTTATTGAGTGAAGTGGAGTACACATCACATCTGGGTTATTACATGTTCTGTTTGTGGTGAGAGATAATGTTCCCTCTTTTCTTCCAAACTCACCTTTGTTGTGTATTAGCCTAGAGGTATTCTGTCACCAGTGTCTTCTTATCATTTACTTAGGCTAGGCGATTATGCCTTGTTATTTCCTAAGCAACTAAAACTTCCTCTCTTTGTGTCTTTACTCTCATTTAGTACCCTCTGATTAAAGCGAAGACTTCTTAGTAAGAACTAATATGTTTGTTGCCCATTACCCTTATCTAATGCTGCATAGTCACTGGAAAATGCATATTGTTTACAGAACTTATAGAATCAGTATGTTTCCGGATATGGGAAATGCTAGACTACACCAGAGGAAAGTGAGACGACAGAAGGGAAACAGTTGTGATGGAAGAGTTGGAAGTACAGTGTGTATGGGAAGGAGATCAAATACTATTTGTCTCCTGAGTTGTTGACAGAGAAAGTTTCACAAGGGTTTATCATTGGAGAAAAAGTGTCACATGAATACTTCTGGGAAGTATTTTGACAATGTTTAAAATTTGTATGCCTGGTATCCTTAACCAGGTGCACATTCTTCAACATGTATATCTAAGAGAAGGGTATCCTATGTGCCAAACCCCTTCCACTGCATTCCACCCATATCACCAGAACACAAGCCCCTAAATCCAATGGGAGTCTTGCTGCCAGTGGAAGTAAGATTCAAGCAAGATGATTTGCAAGGATAGCACAGCAAATCATTCTGAGGTGACATTTCAAATTATCCCAAAGATAGTTTTTCAAACTATTTTTTGAAGGCACAAGGTTTTTTTTTTTTGTAAAATACATAAATATATCTGGGTTTTATAAATAAAGAGTAATATGATGGTATTAGAAGACTCAAGTAAGATGAGTAGGTTTTTTTTCCCCCCATTGGTCTTGGATGACAAGATTCTTTAGTTCCCTTTCCTCTAACCACACTACATTATAATATTCTTCCACTTCAAATACTTGATCAACTCGCTCTCCATACCTTCCAATTTCTTCCCCCCAAGGGGAGGGTGGAACATATGTTTGAAGAGTTTTATCCCTAACACAATCCATGTGACCTCCATGTCTTCTAAAACGATTTCTGGTGGGAATGCTAGTGATTTTAGGGATCACATGTAATTTCCTGCTGAGCTGTTTAGCATGTGCAAATTACCATTTGACCTCCATAGTGACATATTTGTCATAGCAATTTTCACTTCTAGTGAAACAAGTTAAGCTGCCACAGTAAAAGTGACTCAAAGCAGTAATTCTTCATATGGAGCCTTTCACATGGACCTGCCGCTATGTGTTCCACAAATTGATACCTGGGCTTCAGATATTTCTTTTTATGTTGTTTTTAATAAGAAGCACAATATTTCCATAGCTCATATTTGGAATGGTTCCTAGTTTTGGAAGCAGATTATTAAAGCTGAGCATATGGAGGTCTTAAAGTAGAACCTTCTGGGGGAAAAACAGTTGATCAAGGCTATTTTGCAACACTGAAAATGTAAATGCATGCAGCATCATGGTGAAGCACAGTTACTGTTTATAGCCTTTCATAAGCTTGGATTAGTGGGCTTGTTTCTTGGGTAAGTTCATAGGCATATAGAAGCCTTTGTGTCTTGCAAACAATCAGACTGCTTCTCCTGTTGCTTTAACTTTTTAGTTTGCTTAGGAGCTGTTGGTGGATTTTTAAAAGAGGAGTTGAAATTCCAATGATTGACTCAGAGACAATGTTTTAGAGAAACGAGTGGTTAATTCTAACTAAACAGAGCAGTGAAATAAAAATCTGCTTGAAAGAACTTGTTTTATGCATACATTAGGTCCAGCAAATCCAAAGGATTGCATTAGATTCAAATCCATTTACACACATTCACTTCTTTCCTCCATGGACTTGCCATTTTCTCAAAGGACTATAATCAGAAAATTGTATGATTTAAATGTGCATAATGATTGCCTTTGTTTCCTCATCACAATTTTCTGAGTACCAGATGTCAGCACTGTGATTTGCATTTGATATCCAAAGGCAAATAAGATACTATTTCTTAAATGTTTTCAAAAGCAGAAGAAAATGTGAAAGTGTATGAGAGATACCCCTGGGAGGTGTATATAAAAGGTAATACTCAACTTAGGCACCCAATGACAGAGGTTATTAAATTTGTATGTAGGGGCATTATACTTTGCAGTGGTTATATCTCAGGACTTATATAGGTGGTCTCAAGAGATGGCTGGGAGAAAAAAAAACAATGGAACCCACTCTCAAGACTAGGAAAAAATATTTTAAGAACTATCAGCCAAACCTGTTTTGGGAAAGGTGCTCTGAAGAAGGGATCATATAACACAGTAAAATGGTATCGTTAGCTTGCTTTTTAACTTTAGGAAATCTGGAATCAACTAAGAGCAACACTTCTTGGTGCTTCTGTGAGAATATTTCTAGGAGGATTAACTTAGAGGAGAAAATCTATAGTGAAAACATTAGGAATTGCCTATCCAAGAACTATCCAGACCACCTCTACTTATCTTCTAAGATAAGGGTTGTAGGTTTTAGACAGTAGGATGTATCTATAAACATGTCCTAGAGGTACCCATGTTTGCCAAAGCAAGATAAAGCTAGATAGCAGGTTTCAAATCATTATCAAGTAATGAGGCTTGTCAAGACTACCAAGGGTACTAAGATTAGTAACCTGAACATTTGATGCTTCCATCCTCATCTTTGTTTGTGGAATATTTAGAGCAAACCATTTTATTGCACTCATTTGGCAGACAGAAGGATCGTTGAAAGTGATATTCAGTGGCCACCTTTAAAGAAATGTTAAAAAATATTCTTGACTTTAAAAGTAGAGGTAAACAAGTTATACATAAGAATAACTCTGAAATATTGATACCAGAATTCTTCCTTTCAGAGACTAAAACAAGTATCAGATTGTGTGAGAATCCAATACATGTTTAATAGGCAGGTAAATTAGAAGTAACAAAAAAGAAAAGAAAAATGGGATCATAAATAGAAGTAGAGCCAAAAGAAATTGTAATGATGACAGTAAAGATAAGGACTTGTGAGAAAGAATCACGTGACGTATTTCTTTATTTGTAAGAGATAGGTTCAGGTCTCCTGGGAATACCTGAACTCCAGACAATATTTAACATTTTATGTAGATATTTTCCATATTCATACATACCTGTGATGGTATTTAATTTCTACACTAGGCACAGTAAGAGATCAACCAGAGCAATTCTAACCTTTAGTAATCCTGTTACCTGTGGTTCCTTTCCTTATTTAGCCTAAACTGTTTTCATGTTTACTTAAAGGGAGTACTCTGCAGGCTATCTTTGGTATCTAAACATCAATACTTCTGTACTCTGGGAACACAGATGAAGTCAGTTGAACACGAGTACTGTTATACTGTGATAGATGATCTGGTGACTCAGATGATTTTCAAGTGATGGCCAGTGCTTTACTTGGTTTCTTTTGCTGTGATGAACATCATGACCAAATCAACTTGGAGAAGAAGGGGTTTATTTCACATTGTAGTTCATCATGAAAAGAAGTAAGGGCACGAATTCAACGTAGAAATAGGGAGATAGAACTTTAATCATATGCCATAGAGGAATGTTACTTACTGGATTGTTCCCCGTGCCTAGATCAGTCTGTTTTTTTCTCCCCTTTGTTCTTTTAAAACAACTCAGAATAAATTGCCAAGAGGTGGCATTGCCCACAGTTTGCTTGGCCATTACTCAATAAATATTAATGGCCAATTACTGGAGTCAATTTCTCATTTTTCATGCCCCCTTTCCAGAAGACTCTAGTTTGTATCAAGTTGACAAAAACCTTACTAATAAAATTGACTGCTTGTCAACCTGAAGCAACCAAACTTTATTTTGAACAATATGCTCTCCTTTTCTTGTTTATTGCCAAGGACTAAGATTAATATCAACACATCACAATATAAAACATTCCAACTTTTAAAAATACCAGTCTTTAAAAATTCAAATACTCTAAAATATTTTCATTGTCTTTAAAATATTCAACATCTCTTTAAAAGTCCAAAGTCTTTCGACTGTAGGCTCCTGTAAAATAAGAAAAATAAATTTTATATTTTCTCATCCCAAGAGGGAGAAATCAGTGGTGCAAGTCACAATCAAATAAAAGAAAAACCAAACTGTAACAGTATCAATAACTTAATGTATGACTTCTGGGATTGAAAATCTTCTGGCTTACAAAAAGCCTGGGCCACCCCCCTTTTCCAGCTCTTCCGTTGCAGCCTGGGCAGCTTGTCTTGATGATTCAGACAGTCTTGTTCCACATACACTACTCTCCCACATGGTTGTCTCGTGGCATTGGTATCTCCAGTATGCTGTGGTCTCCACTACAACTGAGGCTGCATACTTACCAATGACCTTCCTCAGTCTTTCTTCTGGGACTCCAAGCCAGCTACACAATGCTAAGCAGTTCTCTGTGACCCCTTCTTGCCTTCAAAACCATCATCAACCATGCAACTCTCACACATGACTAAACTGGACTGCACACCTAAAATGACTTTTTACTTAACCACAGCTTCTGTGTTGAAGCTGAAAAAAAAAAAAAAACTTCTCAGAAGATTTCACATCAACTCTTCTTAATTACAATTGATTCTTCAGCCCAAGCTAAACAGAACCACATAGTCTTAAATAAAAATATCACTTGATTGGCTGAGTAAGTCTTTTTTTTTTTTCCTTCTAAAACTTCACAAGTCAAATCTCCATTGTCTGCACAGGTCTCAACATGATCTTTCAAGTTTTTGCAACAGTTCATTAAACTCTGAACACTCAAAGGCTTTTCTAGACAAAAGTTACAAAATCCTTCATAGTCTTCCCCAAAACAACATGGTCAGGTCTGTTACAACAAGATCCTGTGAACCTGGAATCAATTTCTGTCTTGATTGGATTTCCATTGCTCTGATAAATATCATACCCAAAGGAAACTTGATGAAGAAGGGTTTATATCAGCTTCCATTGTAGTCTATCTTGAAGGGAAGTCAGAGCAGGACCTCCACCAAAGAAGGAATCTGGGATCAGAATTTGAAGCAAAAGCCATGAAAGAATACTGTCCATAGTGGTCACCATGGCTTGCTTGGCCTGCATTTTTATAGCTCAGGACCAACTGCCCAGATGTGGTGATAATACGTATGTTGGGCAAGGCCCTCCCACATCAATCACTAATCAAAAAAATGCCTGCACAGACTTGCCTACAGATCAATCTATGGAAACATTTTCCTAACTTAGGTTTCCTTTTTGTGGATGACTCTAGCTTCCATTAAGTTGACAAAACACTAACCAGAAGAACCATACCAATACTGCATAGAATGTGATACTACGGCAAAATTAATGATTCACATTCGATATAAGATGGACTCTGACTATGAGAAATCACTTCACACTTATGTAGGATGATATGCAATTTAAAACTGGTAAGTGATTTATTAATATAATTTTTCTATTTAATACGAATGGACCAAATTGTTCAGATGTAGTTGAAACCTTGAAAAGATAAACCTCAAATAAGAGAGAGCTATTGAATTGTTCATTTTGGCTATATCCAAAAGTACCAAGTTGTGATAAAAACTAAAAAAATGATAGATTGGATAAGTACAGGAAAATGATGTCCAAATATGGCTATAGAAATTTGTTATGTAACAATGGAAATATGACAATAGTTTGAAAACAAGAATTCATATGAAAAGTTCTTATGGTTATTTTTGTGAAATGATAATGATGGATGGGTTATCTTCAACTCTTTGAGTGGGAAGGAAAGGAGACAGAGAAACCATTTCAGTATTCAGGAAAAAGATGATTCCCTTTCATTTTGGAAAGACATTCAACTTTGGAGAAGAAACTTCTTTTTTCTCTGAGGCTAAATATATTTGGAGACGATGATAGACCAACACAGGCAGGTTTGTTTGAGAGTATGCATATGGAATGACAGTGAGGACAAGCAATCATCTTAGATGATATTTGCTGTTGTCTCAATGAAACCCAAGCAATGGAATGATTGGACTGAGCAGTGGTGGGCAGAAGGCAGACATCATGGGTAAATATTTTAGAGAGTTGCTGCGAAAAAATACAAGTAACAGTTCATGAAAAAGAATCCAAACCATGAAGTAGTAAGCTGGGGCTCGGCTCAGCATTTCGTTATAAAGAACCTGAGGGAAGGAAGGAAGGAGAGTGCTGGTATAAATAAGTTCACACATGGAAGCTTGAGGAGACTAGGAACATTTGAGGAGGCAGGAGACACTGTGGGAAGGATTCTACTCTTGGTAGCCTATAGTCCTGTGAGCTACTGGAGACTGGAGATGTGAAGAGAGGCAGGGGGTGAGGGAGACGACAAGGATGTGGAGTGACTGTTGGCCTTTCTGGAAGCTGGAAAAGGATTCAATTATCAGCATACAAAATGGCTATAGAATGAGGTTTCTAAAATGCTTCAGATTGGAAAGCACAAAAGTGTAATACCACCAATCTGCTTGTTCAAGTTGTGTGTATTTTTCTCTGTGTGTAGATTTGTGAATGTGTGTGTATATTTCTCTCTCTCTCTTTCTCTCTCTGTGTGTTTCTCTCTCTCTGTATTTTTCTCTCAGTGTGTATGTGTGTGTATTTCTCTCTGTGTGCGTATGTGTATGCATTTCTCTGTGTAGGTGGGAATGTATGTTTCCTTGTGTGTGTTTCTCTCTGTGTATGTTTCTCTGTGTGAGTATGGGTGAGCATTTCTCTGTATAGGTGTATATGTGTGTGTGTTTTCTTTGTGTGTGTGTTTGTGTTTCTCTCTGCATATGTTTCTCTCTGTGTGTATGTGTGAGCATTTCTCTAGGTAGACGTGTATGCGTTTCCTTTGTGTGTGTGTGTATATTTCTCTTTGTATGTTTCTTTGTGTATGTATGTGTTTATTTCTCTGAGTGTGTGATTCTGTGTGGCTATATGTTTATGTATTTTAAAGACAGTAAGAAGATATAGGTAGAAGTTGAGAAGGGTTTGAAAGTTTTGAGACAGGCCAGAAAATGAGGGCATAAGAGATAAAAATTGCTTTGGCAGGGAAAGGAATTAGAGATTAAGGCTGTACTCAATTGCATTTAAGCATGAGAATTGAAGTGGTTACTTATTATCCTTTGAGTCCTAACAAAAGTCCAGTTTCTTACTAAAACTTGTGAGGTATTTAAATACCTCTCAAGGTATTTAAAAATTCATGACTAATGCATAGCTCAGTTATCTTTGAGGACAGGCATCGTGCAAAATATCTAAAAGTCACAGGCAAAAAATAGATGATTAAAAATTGTGTTTTTAACAAACGCTATACCCAAATGATTATAGCTATTTAATTAGAGTCTAACAACAAACATTGAAGAGTTGTATATTGCAATCATTTTGCATTTTTATTTCTTTACTCTTTCTCATAAGCATAGTTGATAAGACTGAGTTATAGCAGTACTCATATGGGAAGACGGTTCTGACAAGTGAACTCTTCTCAGGTCTATAGTACAGATGATGAAAGCAGGGGAGGGAGAAGAAGAAACGAGTTGTAAGCACAACTGTGCATGAAGTCAAGTTGAATAAATTGCCTGGTAGTAAATGGAATCATTTATGTTTATATAAAAATAATAGGTTGAAATTCAAGGATGAGGAGAAAAGGATGGTGGCTATCAAGTCATCAAGTTGATGAACTTGATGTGCTTTGCATCATCTTTATTCATCAAATGAGACTTCAAATCTCCTGGTGAACCTGAACCAGAAACTTGGGTCTTCAGAATAAGATAAGGTTTGAAATTCCTGTGGCACTCAGCCTTAGACTTCTCTAAGAATTCTCTGTCTACATGCTTGACAAATCCTTTAAATAGTGCATTATTACCACTTTCATTAAAAAGAAAAACAACTATTATTTTTGGCTTATGGTACCCACATAACAAGATGTTGGGTCATTGAACCAAAATAAATCATAAGCAATGATTCTATTCCCTGTTTCTTTTCACGTCATACTTTATAAGCTCTCTGTTCTGTAAATTAGGAAACCGTATCTTATGAGTATTGATCCTATATGAGCAAGAGCTAAGACAGTTTGTATCACTTCCTACATAGAATGGGAAACACACTGTGATTGTTCTCGTTCACTGTTTAGCAGGACTCACACCAGACCATCCAGGCCTTCTTCCCGAAACATGATCTCTGATCTCCACCAAGTATAGTGAACGGGGAAGAATACAGAAAACAGCAATGAAGAAGCCAAACAATAGAGTAAACCCAATTAAGCCTGCTCTTTTGCATGTTCGAAACACACATGGTATGTTTTAAGAGATTGTGTCTCTGAGTCAAGAGCAATCCTTTCTTTAAAAAAAATAAAAATTTAAATAAAACTAGATTTTGAATGGCAATAGTTGTCATTATTTAGGTATGTATCATTAATGTATTTTCTATAATAGAATCCTTATAACCTGTTTCAGAATTGTATGGTCAATTAAATGCTTAAGTATCTAAAGCCTGGTCAAGTTTTAATTGTAAATCTTTAACTCAGTGGGTTAACCACATGTATACTTTTCATTTTTTTTCCTTTTTTGGACTTATGTATAACTTAAACATTGTTGAATGTGAAATATTCTTAGCATTAATTGATAACTTAGTAATAAATTGCAGATTGCATTTCAAACATTATAATTGCTTTTTGGATTAAAAAAGAAGTTACTTGTAGTGTAATGAATTTGACAAATATGTCAGAACATATTTTTGTGTCAATCTGATTGTTTCAGTTGAACTTTGAAATTTGCTATTGTGCGTGTTTTGAGAATAGTTAAAATGGTTACATTTGAAGTTTTTTCAGTCTGAGAGAAGGTAACTAGCCTGCTACACACAGTTGATGTGAAAGAGAACCTCACTGTAATACTTAAGAACATGTTCACTGACAAGTATGTGCTAGAGCTGACAGGCAGAAAGATTTGGGGTCATTATAGAAAAATGAGACCTCAAATGAAATTTTGGTAGCTTTTTAAAAACTGATCTTGAAGGTGAGGAAAAGATACACTTGAAGATATGATGGAGGAGGGTCTATGTGTTACTCTCATAGGTTAACAAAGAAACTGCCTTGGCTTTTTGATAGGGCAGGATTTATATAGGTGGAGTAGACAGAATAGAATGCTGGGAGAAAGAAAAGTGTACTTGGTCATATGTGATAGCTCTCCTCTCCAAGATGGATGCAGGTTAGAATCTTCTCGGTAAGCCACCACCTCGTGATGCTACACACATTAATAGAAATGGGTTAATCAAGATGTGAGAGTTAGCCAGTAAGAGGCTGAAACTAATGGGCCAGGCCGTGTTTCAAAGAATACAATTTGTGTATTGTTATTTTGAGTGTAAAGCTATCCATGTGGTTGAAGGGTGGGATGAAAAGCAGGCCTGCCCACTCGCCTTATCGCTACAAAAACAAAAAGCAGGGCTGGGTGGTGGTGGCTCACGCCTTTAATCCCAACACTTGGGAGGCAGAGGCAGGCACATCTCTGTGAGTTTGAGGCCAGCCTGGTCTACAGGAGTGAGTTCCAAGATAGCCAGGACTGTTACACAGAGAAGGTTGGTCTCAGAAAATGCTAATAATGAAACAAAAACAAAAAAGCAGGACTAACAACAGGTTTATGTGGATACAGGTAATTTGTTCACAAAGTAGAAACATCCACTTTGGTTTCTGTTTTCATTTCTTTTAGGTAGATGACAAGAAGTACGTTTGAAATATCAAGATATTGTGTTAGGTGTTTTGGAAATCAGTATGCTATACTGTGTTGTATTCTTGCTAGTAACACACAAATATTCCAATTTCTCTACATCCTGAAAAACTATTGGCAACTTTTGAACTGTTTGCTAAGCTAATGCATTGAGCATACTTTAATGTGTACATCATCTATTTGCTTATCTTATTGGGAAAAATGTCCACTGCAGACTTTCATCACCATTTATACAGAGTTATTTCTCTTATTCATTATGCAATTATCTCTCTTTTCATGTTTTTTTTTTCAATTACAATGACAATGTTGCTTGATGCACCAAATATTTTTATTTTGATGAAATTGAATTTATTGTGGTTTTTTGCTGCTCACGTTTTGCTGTCATTTTCAAAAAAACATTGTCAAGTTCAACATCCTGAAGGTTTTTCCTTATGTCTTCCGAGAGTTTTGTGTTTTTTTTTTTTTTTTAATTTTCAAGACAGGGTTTCTCTTAGCTTTTGGTTCCTGTCCTAGAACTAGCTCTTGTAGACCAGGCTGGCCTCGAAGTCACAGAGATCCGCCTGCCTCTGCCTCCTAAGTGCTGGGGTTTTTATCTCTTGTATTTAGTCTTTTGTTCCAGGTTTTGCCTTTCTCTTATACATAGTGTGAGGCAATAATTTAGAATCTGAAATTATACATCATTTATTGAGGTGACAAACTTTTCTGTAAATGAATGAATGATCTTAATACTTTCTTGAAATTCATTTGATTATATTGAATAGTTTATTTTTGGGGTTGCTTCTCAAGTTATTTTTCCATGCATATGTATACATGATATGCACTCATGTATGTGTTTTCTGCAGGTGTGTTAGTGAGTGTGCATGTGTGTATGAAAGCCAGGTTGATGTTTGTGTCTTCCTTTATTATTCTCTACCGTAATTGTTGAGGTTGCTGATAAAAACCCAATTGTAAATGCATATTTGCCCAGTTTCAGTAGTCATACAGCTTCAGGAATCACCTTTCTCTGCCTCCCTGAATGCCGGAATTACAAGAAAGCCACGACTTCCACCTGCCATTTTTGTGTGTACCAGACATCTGAACTTCAGTTCTCATACTTACATAACCACAATTCATTTCTTAAATAAAAAATAAACCACAATTTGTTTATTATTATTAACTGATTTTTTTTTATTAGTCACCTTTAACAAGCTTTTAAGCTAACATTTGATGCCCAGTTTACACGCATGTATCATGTTTCCCAGTTTCCTCTCAACTCTAGCAATTTACCTGTCTGTCCTTATTCTTCACTATCTAGCTTGCTCCGGAAGCTCAGTTTCTCCAGAACTGAAGTGCACTGGGTACATGGTACCCACCAGTGATGCCAGTTTTTATCCTTCATTAAGTAGGACTGTTCCTCGATTGTGTAACTTACTATTTTTCCCATCATCCTCTGCTCCTCAGCAGTCACTAACTCTAATTTGTGCTTGGAAGAGCCATGTTGGTTTCAACTATTGGGGAGAGCAATCTATTATAGCAATGTGAAATCTTCTTGAAGCATTTCTTTCTTTCATTATTTAATCATGTACCTGCAATCTTGATGGGCACAAAGACACGTATTTTGAACTTTGAGTGTAATTTAGTACACTCGTGTTTTGTAGCCTCTATTCATCTTCTGTTCAAATTTTCCTGTTTTGACTTTGGAGGCTCTTTCTCCCCCCTCCCATTCTCTTTACAAACATTTAAATCATTTTTGTTCTTCCACACAAAGTTTTGGGATTGTCTTGAATTTTCCTTACTTCTGCTCTGAGTCAGCTAATTGTGCAAGAATACGTCATTCCTTTTTATTTTGGAGTTTAAAAAGCAAGGTCAAAATTATTTTTTATATATAAAGAAGAACAAAGTCTGGATGTTTATTAAAGAAATTAATGCAACTGGAGATAGCCATACTAAGGGAATTTGGTTGTTGTCAGAAAAACAAATATATTTTTTTCTCATACTCAGTTCTTACATTGTAGAAACACTCTCTCTCTCTCTCTCTCTCTCTCTCTCTCTCTCTCTTTCTCTCTCTCCCTCTCCCTCTCTCTCTCTCTCACACACACACAAAGGAAATAAAGGAAGAGATAAAACTCTTGAGGGTGGGGCAAAAAAGACAAATGAGAATAGAAGGGAGGAGGAGATGGAGTCGTGGAGAGTATGAGCCATCCTCACTGAGAAAGCAGCAAGGGAAGCCCTGAGCTCATCAGGGTGACTGCTCCACATTTAGGAATGTGACCAGCACACATATGCTGCATTTTTGTGAGGAACTTATCATTCTGTTATAACCCACTGGAAAAGTATATTGATGTTGTTTATATGTCTTGGAAAATTCACCATCAAACAATTGCCAAATTATCAGGAAACTTTTCTCTATGAATATATTCATAAATAATGGTTTCTCATCAGAGTTATTTACAACACTTTTGGGAAAGATTTAAATCAAGTATGCCTTACTTTTCAAGCATAGAAGTTTGCACTTCTGTTACATAGTATTGCCATGTAATTACTAAAAGGTTTCTCTCCACTGTTTATATCTTTTGAAACATAAATTGGTGAATTTTTACCACTCTGATCTTTTTATTTTATTTTATTGTTCATACTGAGTTATATATTTTTCTCTGTTTTTCTCTCCTTCTTCCCTCTCCCATGGTCCCCATGCTTCTAATTTACTTAGAAGATTTTTTTTTTCTACTTCCCAGGTACATTAGATCCATGTATATCTCCCTTAGGGTCCTCATTTTTGTCTAGGTTCTCTGGGATTGTGAATTGCAGACTGTTTTTTCTTTGCTTTATTTCTAAAAGCCACTTTTGAGTGAGTACATACAATATTTGTCTCTCTGGGTCTGGGTTACCTCACTCAATATGATATTTTCTAGATCCATCCATTTGCCCTCAAATTTCAAGATGTCATTGTTTTTTTTTTTTTCTGCTGTGTAGTACTCCATTGTGTAAATATACCACATTTTTCTTATTCATTCTTCAGTCCCAGGGCATTTAGGTTGTTTCCAGGTTCTGGATATTACAAATAGCACTCCTTTGAAGAAAGGTGAACTCATGTCTTGTGGTATGATTGAGCATCTTTTGGGTATATACCCAAAAGTGGTATTGCTGGGTCTTGAGAATGCTTGTTTCCTAATTTTTTTGAGAAATCACAAAACTGACATCCAAAGAGGCTGTACCAATTTACATTCCCACCAGCAATGCAGAAGTGTTCCCTTTTCCCCATTTCTCCAGCATAAGTTGTCATCAGTGTTTTTGATTTTGGCTGTTCTTAGGTGTAATATGGAATCTCAGAGTTGTTTTGATTTGCATTTCTCTGATGACTAAGTATGCTGAGCATTTCCTTATTTATCTTTCAGCTATTTTAGATTCCTCTGTTGAGGGTTCTCTATTTAGGTCTGTACCCCACTTTTTAAATTGGATTATTTGTTCTTTTGATCAACAATTTTTTGATTTCTTTGTATATTTTGGAGATTAGCCTCCTGTCCGATGTGTGGTTAATAAAGATCTTTCCCACTCTGTAGGCTGTCGTTTTGTCTTGTTGACCATGTCCTTTGCTTTACAGAAGCTTCTCAGTTTCAGGAGGCCCCATTTATTAATTGTTTCTCTTAGTGTCTGTGCTACTAGGGTTATATTTAGGAAGTGGTCTTCTGTGTCAATGCATTCAAGTGTACTTTCCACTTTCCCTTCAATGAGGTTCAGTTTGATTGGCTTTATGTTGAGGTTTTTGATACATTTGACTTGAGTTTTGTACATGGCAATAGATATAGATTTATTTTCATTTTTCTCCAAAACATGTTGATATCCAGTTATGTCAGCACCACTTGTTGAAGATGTGTTCTTTCATTTTATACCTTTTGTTTCTTTGTCAAAAGTCAGGTGTTTGTAGTTGTGTGGATTGATATATGGATCTTCAATTCGGTTCCATTGGTCCTCCTGTCTGACTTTATGCCAATGCCAGGATATTTTCAGTACTGTAGCTTTGTAATAGAGCTTGAAGTCAGGGATTGTGATGGCTCCAGAGGTTCCTTTATTGTACAGGATTGTTTTGGCTATCCTGGGTTTTTTTTTGCCCTTCCATATAAAGTTGAGATTGTTCTTTCTAGGTCTGTGAAGAATTTTTCTGGGTATGGCATTGAATCTGTAGATAGGTTCTGGTAAGATTGCCATCTTTACTATGTTAATGCTACCTAAGAGCATGGGAGATCTTTCCATTGCCTCGTGTGTTCTTCAATTTCTTTCTCCAAAGATTTAAAGTTCTTGTCATACAGGTCTTCCATTTGTTTAGTTAAAGTTACTACAAGATATTATATGCTATTTGTTTCTATTATGAAGGGTGATGTTTCCCTGAAATCTTTCCCAGCTGATTTATCATATTATCACCTTGATCATCATGTAAATTAACTAATGCTCTTTACTCAATTTTATTCCATACCTTTAAGATAATACAATTATTTTCAAAATAAAGTGGTAATAATATGATATTAAATTGTCAATCATTGGTAAAATGAAAAAAAAATGGTTCAAATTGAAGATAAAATCATTTTATTGGAAACAAAACTCTTCATACATATGATTTAGTGTATATGTCTGGGAAATCCAGCTTTATACATTCTCTGTTTTGTTATTGTTGTTGTTTTTATTGTTTTAGAATTTTGAAGAAATAAAGAAGCACACTTAATTTTGGGATCACTAGAAGTAATACTAAAAAAGAATAAAAGAAATGATGAACTTTTCTATATACCATGAAAGATCTTATCTCTTTCCACATATTGAGAGTGAATACTTAGATGTTTATTTTGTACCGTTTTTCATTGATTTAAGTACATTGTGTATTCTATAGTTAAAATACACAGTAGGGTTTTGTTGAAGTTTTAGCCTTTGACCTAACATTTCTGACTAAAATATATAAAATTAAATACATATTATTGTTACTATGGGTTTATTGTGGCTCCTTTGGGTTTATTCAGTTCATAATACACAGGATTCTAATTGTTTGCACTCAATTTTGCACACCTTTTGCTGCTTTGGACTCGAAAGTAGGCAGAGTTGAATTCACTTTCAGAAACAAGATACACAGTAACAACTATTACAGCAATGATGCAAGCGTCTTGTTACTGTTACAGGTTTTTATGTCTACTAATACCAATGTTGAGGTTTGT
The DNA here is from genome assembly GCF_014885135.2 of Alexandromys fortis. Lineage (NCBI taxonomy): Eukaryota > Metazoa > Chordata > Mammalia > Rodentia > Cricetidae > Alexandromys > Alexandromys fortis. The sequence goes on along the minus strand of NW_026067957.1, from coordinate 10,624,699 downwards.
ATAGTACCTGCTGGAGATCTGAAAATTTCCATGCACCTACTATAAGCTAATTGATACCTTGTTTATACAAATTATTGATTCTATAAATACTTCATACTGTCGTAGCAATATTAAAAGACATACTACATCTTGGTTCAAAGTTATAAGCTACATACACCCAAATATTTTTTTTATTTTTTTATTGAAAAAAAAATTCTGCCTCCTCCCTGCCTCCCATTTCCCTCCCTGTCTCCCTGTTCCTTCCCCATCCTCCCACTCTTCTCCCTCACCCCACTCCTCTCCCCTTCCCTATCCAGTCTGAAGAGCAGTCAGGGTTCCCTGCCCTGTGGAAAGTCCAAAGTCCTTTCCCCTCCATCCTGGTCTAGCAAGGTGAACATCCAAACTGGCTAGGCACCCACAAAGCCAGAACATGAAGTAGGATCAAGAACCCAGTGCCATTGTCCTTGGCTTCTCAGCTGCCCTCATTGTCTGCCATATTCAG
>NW_026067957.1:10611702-10619596 GCF_014885135.2 Alexandromys fortis | reverse complement strand
TTCAAATGGAGCCAGGAGAGGCCTCGTGTCTTGGTCCAGTCTTTGCTGTGACTGAGTCTCTGGGTGTATCTCTTCAGTGTAGAAGCAGGGACCGTCCCGTCCAGCTGGAACCCCTCAGCACCCAAACATGGACTTCTGGTTGTCCAATGACCCGCGGACAAAAAGGAGGAACTTGGGGGGCAGGGCAGGGACAAGTAGAACACAGGACACCCTGCCTCAGAAGTTGAAGGTGCGCGTGCTCCCTTTCAGGGGTCCTTGAGGCCTGACATGTAGGCAGGCACTCGCCGCTCTGGGTTGGAAGCCTTAGTGTAGGAGCAGAAAACTGTTCCTGAGCAAAGGACCTTGCAGAAAACGCAGGCTTGGAGGGGGGAAGGAGGTCGTGTGTAAGAAAGACAGCCCTGCAGAAGGAGCTGAGGGAGGGGGTTTGTGCTCTCTTCCCGGACAATTGCCCCTGGATAGCACACACTCACCTGTCCAGATGTAACTCCTCAGCACCTAATCAGGGCCGCCTGGTAGCCCAATGATCAGGGGACAGAAGGAAGAATGGGGCAGGAAGGGTGGGATCCAGGAGAGCACAGGAGTCCTTGGAGCACAGGCTGAGGGTGCCCGGGCTCCCTTACAGGGGACCTTGAGGCTCACCGCTCTGGGTGGGTAGCCTTAGTGTAGGAGTTTAACACTGTTGTTGAGCACTGGTCCTAGCATACAGCAGGGCAGGGTTGGGGAGGGGGTGCTGGGTCGTGAGTAAGAAAGACAGCCCTGCAGAAGGAGCTGGGGGAGGGGAGTTTGTGCTCTCTTCCAGGACAATCGCCCCTGGATAGCACACACTCACCCGTCCAGATGGAACTCCTTAGCACCTAAACAGGGCCGCCTGGTAGCCCAATGATCCGGGGACAAAAGCCCAAATAATTTTTATAAGAAAAATAAAACAGAACTTTTTATTTGCTTAAATTAATAAATAATATGACTATAAATTTTGTGAATAAAGCAGTCCTCCTAGTGCTATATATTTTTGCTATCAATGGCCTTTTTTATTTTTTTTTTTAGAAATCAGAATATTTATGATTATTTTGTATTCACAGACTAATTCCTAATCTAATACTGTCATGTCAGTGTTTTGAAGAAAATCAAGGATTGGCAAGGAATTTAAATGAGATATATTTTTCTTAATTCCCTTTATGAATTCTTCATTTTGTTACTTTGCATAACATTCAGCTATGCTTTTCTGTTGAACACTAGTTGTGGGGAAAAAGCTTAACCAATAAAGCCATAAAATCTTGGAAGAACTACCCAAGTAATTTTCCAGTTAAGAAGTTTATGATTCCTTTAGCCCATTTTAATTGAGAAACTTCCAGGATAAGCAAAATATTCCCGCACTCCATCAAAAACTCGGGAACTCCATCAAAAACTCGGGATTCATGGGAAGATACTAATGAGCTGTTAGCAAGGAGGGTGAGAGCTTGTTGACAGCACAGTCGAGTGAAATCGTCTCACACACACACACACAGAGACACACACACAGACACACACACACAGTCACACACACAGACACACAGTCACACACACAGACACACAGTCACACACACACAGACACACACATTGCATACAATCAACATTAGTCTAAACTAACCATGTAAATATCCAATAGTAATATCAAAGTAAATAAAATGAGATTAACTATGAACTATGGTCCATTCAGAAAGTAAATGATAGTGTTTTCTCAGTTTTGTTTCTTTCAATATATGTAGAACATGGTCCTACAAATGGAAATATTGTTACTAAATTTGTATAGATAGTAACAGCAACAGATTTATCTTAGTATAAACACAAAGTACTATAAACAGCAGGGTTTTAAAAATTGTCCTCAGGGTTAATATCAGTGATCACCTCACTACTCGCTCTTATTCTTATTGGTTATATTGAGTGGCAGATTCCAAGATTTCCTTATTATCTTGTTAAATCAAGAGGTGAAATCCTTTCAAGGCTTCTCCTTTTAAACATCTTTTATTAATGCTAATGTGCCAGATGGGAGAAATTAAAATGGTTCTGTTCTTCATGCTGCCGTTACCCACAATTTTACCACATCATTTGCTGGTTAAGGAAGCATATGAAAATGTTAGGTAGAGTACACAGTCGTAAAAGTTCTAAAATTACAGAATATCTTACCTAAGAATACCCTTTCTTATTTCACCAGGGTGAGGGCTGGGTGGTTGTCATTCCCTAATCCTTCTTCAGAAATACTGACAAAGCTAGAAGTTATAAATGCATCACTTTCCAAATCTTTTAAATTTATCTCAGTCTTACATTCTAAACAATAACTAGCAAGACGATTATGCAAAAATAATCCCCCCTGATTCATAAGGTTAATTGCCCAGAGTACCTAAATTCATTTAAATTCTACTTCTTTTCTTTTCAGTTTACTTCTTTGTGAAATGGAACTTCACATGAATGAGCACTTACCCTTTTGTACATCTGGGGAAACATCAAGCCACTTTCCCACTTACCTGTCTAGGAGAATATTTACAAATCTTTGATCCTCTGAGAGACACAGCCACCTAGATTTTAACTCTGTGCCCATTGGATTCTGAATGTCTAGTCTACCTTATCTCCAAGCCAGGAGAAGACATGCTAAGATACATATAAGGGGAACCTTTATTATAATGATAAAGTTAAGTTCACTATATGTTTTACTTCAGTAAGGCAACGTATATCTTGTTTTTTTTTATAATAATTGAATTACATATAAAACAAAGTATTTTGCCCTGCTTCCTATTTGATTGCATCATTTTAGTTGATAACCACAGATTTATAAAGGTCCAAATATATGATTTTATTTTTTTTCTTTTTTAAGGGAAAGAATGGGGTAGAGAACACTTTATTCTTTTCAGTGGAATTTTATTTGAATTGAGCTCAAGTACAATATTTATCTTAGATTCTGTACTTAGATAAGAATGCATTCTATATCTTCTCTCATAAAGACTTGATTATACATTTTTCTTCATGTTTTTTTCCCAGTGTTTCTTCACATTCGGAAGACCAGATTTTACCAGTGTAATAAGCACATAGTATGAGGCTATGCTTACATATGGATTCTAAGCCTGGAAATTCTGGTAGGCAGTATCCTGCCTAACATAAATCCACATCAGAGAAGAATGCATGAAAGCCACTATTGTTGTTAGAAACAGAATGATTAGGAAGTTGAAACAGTCTAGAGTGAAAAGCAAGGCCTGGATTATAAAATTAATTATTGTACCATCTCTAAAGAAACCTTTATTTTGTCCTGGCTTCACTTTTTTTCCCTTTTACTGATATTCACAATAATCCTTGAAACCATTCACTTAAACACAAATATTTTTACGAAAAAATGGTATGTATAAAAATTCACTTCTTTTCTCCATCTTTGATGCTAATGTAGGGTTAGCATGAGATATGAAGTATGCATAATACAGTCATCAGTTGACATATGGTTCAATCTGCAGAGAAACACATAAATACATGTTTTAAAGATTTTACCACATCTTTTAATATTTGTCTGTGTGTATAAGCATGTGTGTGTGTGGTCCTGTGCAAGACAAGTGGTCTATTTTGGCCCCCGGATCTGAATTTGCAGGAGGTTGTGAGTGCTGGGAATGGAGCTTAGATCCTCAGGGAAAGCAGCAAGCACAGCCAGGCCATATTTTAGGCCCACAGCATAAACATTTTTAGAAGTTCCTGTGAGTACAGTTTGCCTTTTGAATTGACTTTACTACTTAACCCAATTTCTAGATTATTTAACTGTCAAGAGAATATCCACTTAAGGTAGCATCTTTGAAGGTAAATGTAGATATGGTGGCTGAATGAGAGTGCCCCCACCCCATCCCCAGGCTAATATCTTTGAATGCTTGGTTAGAAGAAGATGGTAAACTCTTTGGGAGGAGTAAGACATGTGGTCTTTTTGGAGGAGGTGTGTCACTGGATTAGTGCCTTGAGGTTTCAAAAGCCCATTGTCATTTCCGGTCTCTCTCTCTCTCTCTCTCTCTCTCTCTCTCTCTCTCTCTCTCTCTCCCTCCAGCTTTCCAAAAAGCTCTTAGCTGTTGATCCAGTACCATGCTGTTTATCTGCTTCCATGCTCCCTGCATGGTCAATGTTGGTGCATCCACTGTCTGAAACTGGAAACAAGGCTCCCGATTAAATGTTTTCTTTTATAAGTTGCCTTGGTCATATTTCTTTGCAGCAATATGACAATAACTAAGGTACTAACTATGATGTTTCTATTATCTATAAAGAAAGGATTATGTTTGCAGTTCAGTTTTATACCAGTTTTTTACTATGAATACATTTCTAGTAAAAAAAAAAAGTTCAAACCCAAAGTATTAGCTTCAAGGACATACACAAGAAGACACAACAAAAGAACACACAAGAAAACACAATGAGGACTACACAAGAAGACACAATGAGGACACATACAAGAAGACACAATGGGGACATACACAAAAAGACACAACGGGGAAATGCACAAGAAGACACAATGGGGAAATACACAACAAAACAAAATGAAGACATACACAAGAAGCCACAACAAGGACACACAGAAGAAAACACAATGAGGGCACATACAAGAAGACACAACAAGGACACACAGAAGAAAACACAATGAGGGCACATACAAGAAGACACAATGAGGGCATACACAAGAAGATACAACTAGGGCACACACAAGAGGACACTAACACACTGTGAGTTCTTGTCAACATCTAGAAGATTTTCCCCATTTTTCATATGCATTGGAGAGTCAGTTTACACTTGAAATCTAAAATTAGATCACTACTACTAAATAACCAGATGTTAAAAATCAGAGACATACATGGATCTAATCTACATGGAAAGCAGTAAAACACAAAATATCAAAGACAAGATTTCATGAGTACATTGGGAGCATGGTGACTATGGGAGAAGGGTGAAGGGGAGGGGGAGGTAGAGAGGGGAGTAGAGAAAAATGTATAGCTTAATAAAATAAAAAAAATCAGTAATGAATTACGTACAACTGCCCAGACCCAAGACTACAATGTTAGAAGTGCTCAAACACATATTAGCATTTACACATTATTGCCAGCTACTTCTGTTCTCATAAAAACAATATATACTCTTACTTAACTTCAGTCTTTTTTGATTTTTCATGGTGTTTTATCATAGTAACAGTTTGCTACCACTCTATTTCTTTCTAACAATTTCTGAGAAACACATTTAAAATATTGCCTAACCATGTTGGTTATCTTAGTTAAGGTGCTTGTTGCTATGAAGAGACACCATGACTACAGGAACTCTTATAAAGAAAACATTTAATTAGGGTGGCCTGCTTACAATTTGAGAAGTTCAGTTATCATCACGGCGAGGAACAAGGCAGTATGCAGGCAAACATGGTGCTGGGGTAGTCGAGAGCTCATTTTTCAGGGAACAGGAAGTTGACTGAGAATCTGACAGGTACCCTAGCTTTGGAAACCTCAAAGCCCACCTCCGCAATAACACACTTCCTCCAACAAAGCCATACCCACTCCAACAAGGCAAACTTCCTAATGGTGCCACTCCTATGAGATTATGGGGGCCAATTACATTCAAACCACCACCGTGATTCAGACCTGTGGAAGGCAGGGCTACAAATAACAGTGCCGCCACCATGGCTGGTTAATCACTTTTGTGTGGAATTAAGAAAAATGACCGTCAAACACCATTCAAATAAGAAGTACATAGTCAAGCAGACACACTTCCAAACTAGGAGTGTATGCGGAAGGTGGGAGCATCTCACATGCCAGCTCTGCCTTTCTGGACCTCTTTTCTAAATTCATTAGAGTTACAAAGATTGCCTAAAAAGGAAGTACATTTCAGTTTCTGCAATTCATTTTCAAAAACAGAAAAGAATATATTTGCTCCGTAAAAACTTGTATTAGTTGGCATTCAATGGTGCCAACTTGGGTCTTCTAGCTATCCCAATCATCTCCCATGGTTCTGCATACATTTATTTTAGGAGAATTACAAAATCTGCTGAGAGAAAACACACTCCAAGATTTATCTGAGGGGAAAAAAAAAGACTTATTTTTCCCCTATGTGGTAATAAGGGGATTAGAGACATATAAACTAGATTTAAAAGTTTGAGTTTGTCATTCAAATCATTGAAGAAGCGTTCTTACACTGTCAACACATGGAACACAACTACATGTGGAGAAAAGGGTGGGCTTTACAGAAAATTTGCCTGATAATAGTACCTTATGGCTTGGTATGAGTTAGCAGGTACAGTGGTACCAACTCTTCACTATTTATTGTGAAAAGGTAAAGGAAATTGCATTAAGACCTATCTTAGAGAAAACTGAACTGGTAAATTTTCTTTCCACAGAACTCTTGACTAAAAAAGACTTTCGTTTTCTGCATAGATAGGGTTCGTCCAGCCAGTGTCTGGGACCCGGTAGACACTCTCCATGGTGGGGCTGCTGTTACTCTTTTCTTATTTTTTTCCAAGTGCATTCATCTTCTGTACAGTCTGGCAGCCAGAGATTTGTCAATGTCAAGCAAAATACTGAGTGTACAGGGTTTGTGCGATGTGACTTTGTTTAGGTATGGGTGCATGTAATAACTTCATAGTGGGAAGCCTGTCAGAACCACTGACCTTGGTTCAGTCTGAAGATTTAACACATCCTAAGTAAACAAAGGGTTTCTCTAAATTATGGAAATAACAAAAAGTAATCATTCACGTGGCATTTTGCACAGAGTACCTTAAATTATATCCTCACAGAGCACTGATAAAACTTGTCATACCAGTGTGACCATTATTATCTGTGTCATGACAAAGAGACTGGAGGTCAGAAAGAGAAATAGGATTCCCGACTTTGCAGGCAGTGAAAGATGGACATAGGGCTCAATATCAGGGGATCTGAAGACACATTCTGTGTCTACTTCTGCCTATAATGTCATATTTCCTTCCAGTTCTGTAAAGGAGAAGAAACAGGTTTCCTAAACACCTGTTCACCAAATCAATGCATTTCATCAAGAAGCAGTGACTCTAGTGTAGGTCCTGAAGGCTGGTTATATTTTCTTGACTGAACACAGGACAGTCCACACACTCCATGGTGTGCACAGTTGTATTGTGAAAGCTCTTTAGAAGTGACATGTTTTATTTTCTTGACAGCGAGCCTCATTCAAAGTGGTTCACATAACTCTAAATTAAAAGTGAATATTACTTAAGTGTAAGTGTAGTAGCATCCTCAGTATGTTATATTTATTTGTTTATATTATTTGTTATTTTTCTTGAAAGACACATTCTTCTAAACTGAGACAACTTTCCTTAGTGTAATTGTTAATAATTTGGATAGACAGTCTTGGGTAGATACCTGTATTTATAAACACAGTTGCCCAAGTCTGTGATTTCCAAAAAAAACACTGTGGAGGTGAACTTTGCTTTTCACAGTGAAACTCAGTGTCATGCTGTTCTCTTTCACGATAAAGAAATAATGGACAGGTGTAAGATGGTATCTTAAAGTTGTCTTGATTTGCATTTCCCTGATCGCTAAGGAAGTTAAGATACCATCTTACACCTGTCAGAATGGCTAAAGTAAAAAACACCAATGATAACCTTTGCTGGTTGTGGAAAAAGGGGTACACTCATCCATTGCTGGTGAGAATGCAAACTTGTGCAACCACTTTGGAAAGCAGTGTGGCTGTTTCTCAGGAAATTCGGGATCAACCTACCCAGGGACCCAGCAATTCCACTCTTGAAAATATACCCAAGAGAGGCCTTATTATACAACAAAAGTATATGCTCTACTATGTTTATAGCAGCATTGTTTGTAATAGCCAGAACCTGGAAACAACCTAGATGCCCTTCAATTGAAGAATGGATGAAGAAAGTATGGAATATATACATATTAGA
>NW_026067957.1:10576677-10611628 GCF_014885135.2 Alexandromys fortis | reverse complement strand
ACGGAAATAGAAAACACTATCCTGAGTGAGGTAAGCCAGACCCAAAAAGAGGAACATGGGATGTACTCACTCATATTTGGTTTCTAGCCATAAATAAAGGATATTGAGCCTACAATTTGTGATCCTAGAGAAGCTAAATAAAAAAGTGAACCCAAAGAAAAACATATAGGCATCCTCCTGAATATTAACCTTCATCAGGCGATGAAACGAGACAGAGACCCACATTGGAGCACCGGACTGAAATCTCAAGGTCCAAATCAGGAGCTGATGGAGAGAGAGCATGAGCAAGGAACTCAGGATCGCGAGGGGGCACCCACACACTGAGACAATGGGGATGTTCTATCAGGAACTCACCAAGGCCAGCTGGCCCGGGTCTGAAAAAACATGGGATAAAACTGGAATCGCTGAACATAGCAGACAATGAGGACTAATGAGAACTCAAGAACAATGGCAATGGGATTTTGATCCTACTGCACTGCACGTACTGGCTTTGTGGGAGCCTAGGCAGTTTGGATGCTCACCTTACTAGACCTGGACGGAGGTGGGTGGTCCTTGGACTTCCCACAGGGCAGGGAACCCTGATTGCTCTTTGGGCTGACGAGGGAGGGGAATTTAATCGGGGGAGGGAAATGGGAGGCGGTGGCGGGGAGGAGGCAGAAATCTTTAATAAATAAATAAATTAAAAAAAAGAAATAACAGACAGTGTATTTTACTTACATTTATAGTGTAATTACTTACATTACAGCATATGTATACTTACATTTCAGTTTCTCTGGATGACATTCTCCCAAAGCAAATTTATATATATAGTGTGTGTATGTATGTACACACATATACTAGATGTACTAAAATCTTGCCTCTTATACCACCTTCAGCTTATGATTTGACTATTGAATGGGTGCATCCCTTCCATCAAGGCAAAATATATACTTGTGCCTTCACCAAAGAAATGCTTTACAAATAGAACTCCTACTCAAACAAATGTAGTTTCGAATTTGAAATACTGACTGTAGTCACACATGTGATTCAGCCTGCTACAAGTTAAAAAGACTAGCCTTAATTAAGACAAAAATAGTAAGTTGCCTAAATATTGAACACATGTATTGGTGTATATTAAATCAATGACTAATACATGCTTTAAAAATCTGGATAAATGTTTGAAATGCTTCTTCCATTAAAGGCTGCAAAAGATATAACCTATAAATACAACTGTTGAAACTGGCTTTCTTTTTGTTACTATAAATATGATACATTTGATGTGCTACTAATAGTGTATTCTGCCAAATACAATCACTTGATGAACCATATCCAGACTTTCAAGTGGTGGGCAGAAGAACAGAGGGTGCCCATCCTACTTCTTCTTGGTAAGGGGGAGCACAATGGTGTGGAATTGGTGGGAAATTGACTTAATTTTATTCTTCCTCTTTTTTGGGGTCCTTTATATCCTTTTTTTCTACTTTCTTCTCCCATTTTTTTCTTCCTTAGGCCCTGATTATAAAATAGTGCAATGTCAATGGCATTAACAACCTAGAGTTTAGAAACAAGGGAGAAATGAAACTGTCAAGGTAGTCATTCTAGTTCATCAAAATATATTCACTAACAGAAAAGCAAAAGGTGTTATGGTATTCCTTATTAAATGCTTTAGAGATTTTTGGAGGAAATTCCATTTGTAAGTTGGTAGTTCATTTTTTATTATTCCTTAAGAATTTTCTTTGACTTAGAAATTAGAAATCACTCAAATCCGTTTTATCCAGTTGGAACTTTGTATTTTTCTATTATACATTTGAATACTTTTTGTTCTTTTGGTCATTTCCCTAATCGGCCTGCTTTCTGATCTTAGTTGCCACACTCTGGTTACATTCATATTGCCCTATTTTGTGTTAGAGTTTACAGATTTGATACCTTCTCTTGCTGAAAGGGAAGAACCGATTCTATTATCTACTCCTTCAGGTCCTGCTTCTCATAAAAACACGGACTGTGTCAATAATAAAATCCTAATAGACTCAAATGACTTATGGATTTCTTTTCAAAATATTAATACTTTAACTATATAAAAGAAAAAGATAAGAACTGAAAATAAAAAATGAAATGTATCTAATGGTAGAGAACTGCACATACTCCCAAACTGATATATCTATTTATCCATCAAACAATTATTTATTGAATGCTTTCTCTGTAGCAGTATATCACCATAGTGCTCACATTCCAATTAAGAGATAATATCCTGTATATGAATACTCTGATTTCAAGTTAAATAAAATATAGGTGCAAAGAAATTAATATAGTGTGGTGGGAGATGTATGAATAAGTTCCATTAAGTGAGGGCTGAATGGTACCAAGAAGTTACCCAGACAAACATCAGGGGAAAGCAAGTTCATCATGGTGGGAACAAGTGCAAGGAATAAAAATCTTGTATTTGTCAGTTCATTAGTAGGCAATTTATGAAACTTGTTTTCTTTCCCATCTTGTCCCTTCTCAATGACTAGTATTTGGGAATGAAGAGCTGATGAAGCTTTGTGTGTGTGTGTGTGTGTGTGTGTGTGTGTGTGAAGCAGTTTTTCAAATCTAGCAGAGCTTTATTTGGTATGTATCCCACCTAATAACTAGTTTCTATTTGTAAAATTTTAAGCACAAATCTATGTCACTTAGCTCAGATCATCCAATGCAAGATGGGAAGTTGAATCAACAGATGCCTTGGAGAAGTCAGAAATTTGTACTGGCTTTGGTCATAGAATTAAATTCAGAGTCAAACTCAGCCCACAGTTTCCTTCTTTTTAGATCCCATCAATTCTTAATACAAAATTCTTCTGAGTGAAATATCTACACCATGGAGGGATTTCTATTTTAAGACTAAACCTTGTCAACGCCAATACAAAACATAACCAGAACTTGCAATGATGCAATATTTTACTTTCAAAAAGCCATTCCATCCATTTGCTATTTTGTTACTCAACACTTTTTTTAATCCTAAAGAAATACTTGTAGAGGCATAAGGGCATAGACAAGCTGGTGAGATCTTTCAGAGCATAAGGGGAGCTTGCTTCTAAGTCTGTGGACCTGGGTTCAATCCCTAGAACCCACTCATACACACAAAAAATAAGCAGATACAATTTTAGAAGGAGGGACAGAGCCTACAGTGGAGAACACAGCATAAATAATTCAAGACACAAAGGGAAATGATCAGTTCCATGCCACTACTCTTCATATGTCTTCTTTGAGGCACCCTGTACTCTTCTGAAGTAATAGCAGAACTATTTATATGTACAATTTACTGAGAAGTAAACTTTATTTGGGGTAGTGCTTTGCCTGGGTTTATATAGCTGCTTTCTTATAAGCCTGGGAGCCATCGATTCTCTTTACACTCTGCCTTCCTTAAGCCAAGCCACAACTAAATGTCTTCAGCTGAGAAGAGTTGTCCTGCTGTGAGCTCTGGCTGTTGTAAATTCAGATCACATTTTAGAGGGCACATTTCAGGCAGTTTCTAAAATAGGCACCCATTTTTACATTTTCATTTAAAAGGGACCATGATTTTCATTACCGATATCTAATGAGGTTTTATTCATATTTAAATATTTGAATAATTATATTTGTTTATATGGTAAGAGCAAGTTTGAGACAAGTGGCTTTTCGCCCAAAACAACAGAACAATAAAAATCCTGGTTCGAATAAGCCTTAATTGGATTTAGTAAAGGAACAAATCGCCATGCATCAAGTTTCTAATTTTCTAGGAAGGGAATACAGAAATATATTAATCCATTTCTAGCGCGTGTTAATAGTTCTTGTTGCCTTAGAAGAGTTCAGCATGTGAGCATTCTCACTGAGCATTCTGAAGAGAGCACTCTGGATTAGGTTTCTAGTCACTGAAACAGCAGAGCGGGCATGAATGAGCTGGAATCACACAGTGATAACTGTTGTGCTTTTTTTTTGGGGGGGGGTGTAGTGCTGTGCCGTATGGGCTGTATTGGACACCTCCTTGACAGGCAGTCCATCCTATCCGAGTTATCAAGAACAACAGTTTCCAAGTTTCTCCCTGACTAACGTTGAGTGTGCAATGGACACTAATTGTTTCGGTCTTTTCTGTATTGATTATGTTGGAGGTGTAATTAAGTCAAGCAGACATCTATCTATAAGGTGCCGAACCACTGGGATAATGTAGTGGAACTTGTCCCAGACAAGGATGTAATTAAGGATTTGTTAACACTTGTACAATAATTCTCTATTATCAAGTACTTTTAACTAAGTATTAAAAATTCATTCTCAGCTGCGACTTGCCATTCATGGTCTCAGCTAGAAAGCAATTTTCTTTTACAAATTTTCTTTAAAAAAAAAACACGAAAGAAAAAAGAAAAAAAGAAAACCCTGCTTTGTAATGTTTGTAATGGATGTTTCCCTTTTATAAAAAAGTTTCAGTCGTAATGGAAGAGAATATTTGTGACATGAAATCAGTAAAAGAAGAAATGCTTCATTTGTTTCCACATCTAGTGTGTTTTTTCTCCTGGGGTAGAGGACACCTTTTATAGTTTCTTCACACGGTGGGTCAGTGAACGTCCCCTGCAGCAGCCGTGCTGCCATGGCTCACACTGTTAAACAACAGCACCGAACTAACTAGCGCTCACACAGCAGCTCTCAGTTTCCACAGCTCCTCAGCTAGGAGTCAGAAGTCACACCCGCCTGCTTGCTCCAGGATGGGATTCTGTCTGGTGAAGGGAGTGTGCACTAAAATCACTAAATGGGAGTTTGGTGGGCAGCCTGTGCTGTTGATCTCCGTAGTTGGCTGCTTGTGCCTTTCTGTAATGATCTTCATCTGCAGCAAAAGAAACATTTTTGATGATGAGTGAGAGCGACTCTTATCTGAGTATATGAGGACAAATATTTAGAACACAGTTATAAACTAGGCTTGTTTAGAAGAGTGCAGTGGTAGGTTCTTTTCTAGTTTCCATGACCTGACCAGCTATGGGTAGTTGGCCATTTTACAATGCCAGGCATGAGTTCCCTCCCATTGAGCTGGTTTTATGTACAGCTTGGTGGATGTTGGTCACTTCCAGGACATAAGTGCCACTGTTATAGCTTTCCAAGTATCTTGTCCTAGTGCTCATTATTGTGGATTCTTGGTGTTCTAACTGGATATGACTATTTATTGACCCCCTTGAGAAACTTCATGGCTCCACTGACTATTATGAGAGCTAGTTCTCAGCATGGAGGATCCCACTTCAGATATAGACCAATTCCTTCATATCACACATCCAAAGCATTTGTTGTCTTCAGCAATAGGATCTTACCCATTTTCTGTTCTTACAGGTACCACAGATAATAGCAATAGCTTATATTTTATGGGGGTGTCTCTTGGACAACTTTGACTAACAATTCAAAATGAGATTTCCCATTCCTGAAACTGAATCTTTTGCTAGATAGTCTATAGCTTTGGGGGGGAGAGGCATTTGTGCCCCAACAGGCATAACTGCAATTAAACTATGCACACATACACACACGCACATGAATGCACATATATATGGATACATGAATGCACATATATATATACAAATAAATATAAATATATGTATATAATGTAATTTTAAGAACCAATTATATTTATTGGAAGGCTACTGTTGGTTGAGTTGATCTTGTATCCTGCCACATTACTGAAGGTATTTATCAGTTATAGGAGTTCCCCAGTAGAGTTTTCAAGGTAACTTATATATACTATCATATCATTTGCAAATAGTGAAAGTTTGATTTCTTCCTTTCCAATTTGAATCCCCTTGATATCATTTTGTTGTCTTATTGTTCTGTCCAGAACTTCAAGAACTATGACAAGATTTCCTGAGTAAATTGAAAGCATGAGGACCTTGAAGGGGAGTTAAAGGGCAGGGGAGAGGAAGGGGAGGGAGCAGAGAAAAATGTAGAACTCAAAAAAATCAATAAAAAAGAAATATGTTGAATAGATTTGGAGAAAGTGGACAGCCTAAGACCCTAAGCAATAGAGGAGAGGGTGCCCAAGCTGTCCGTGCCTTGTAATCACATTGATGAATATTGTAAGAGTCACCAATGACCCTTCATTCAGCAACTCATGGAAACAGAGGTAGAGATCTGCAGTGGAGCACAGGGCTTAGCTCCCAAACTAAAAAAAAAGAAACAGTTTCTTTTTTTAAAGAAAAAGACAAAACATGTAAAAAAAAAAGCAACAAAATTATAGCCAAAAAAAAAAGAAACAATAATTCAATTTCCTGTGGCTTATCAAACAACTTTAGTGTTATTTATCCTACTTTTTGTCCCTCTCACTGTGTTGCTCTCCTTCCAGACTCCCAGGTAATTCTACATACTGTATGTTTCTATTCCTCCCTTTATAGCAACTGTATTATTCTATTATCCTCTCTAGAGCCCCTGTCCCTCCCTCATTCTACCACACTGTGCTCCTGTTTACTTTCCTGGTACCTACGGTCACATCATTTAAAGTTTCAGAGCTGGCATCCTTGAATAAAAGAAAGCATATTGCACTTGTCTTTCTAGTTCTGGGTTACCTCATATTGTATAATAATATCTACTTCCTTCTACTTAGCTGTAAAGTTCATTTTTTATAGATGAATAATATTCCGTGGTGCATTTGCACCACATTTTTATGATCCAGTCATCACTTGAAGGAAATTCACAATGATCCCATTTCTAAACTCTCTTGAATAGGACAGCAATAAACATTCCTGAGCAAATATCTGTGGTATAGGATGTAGAGTCCTTTGGACATATGCACAGGAGTGGTGCAGCTGGATAGGGTCATATGGTAGATTTATTCTTAGCTTCTTGAAAATTCCCCATACTGATTTCTAAAGTTGCTTCTCCAGTTTGCAATTCACCATAGTGAAAGAGGGTTCTCCCTTTCTATACGGTATTTTTTATCAGTTATTTTATGGATAATAACAATTCACACTGGGGTAGAATGAAATCTCAAAGTTGTTTCAATTTTTGTTTCTCTCGTTGCTCAGGATGTCAAACACAATTTTTTCTACATTTTGAAAAGTAGAATTTGAATTAAAGCCTTATGCATCTCCTCCTGTTATTTCTTGTATTCTCCCCAGACCAATAGATGGGCCAAAGAAACTCATTTTGGCAGCTTATCTTTTCATAAACTGAATGTACATACATCATATATTTAAATTCAATAAAAATAATGAAAGAACTGAATGAAAGTTTAGATATTTCCCTTAAAAGTTATACAATAATATTTACTCTTCAATCATCTTGCCTCCTGTCTTTGAGGGCAACATAGAGGATGCAGAGGAATCCCCCAAAGCAATAAATCCTGCATGCTCCCCTCTCCCACTGGCTCAGTTCTACCTCCTTCTAATTTCAGCTATTGGAGATGAATTTCATGGACACAGTAGCAGTTATTGAATGTTTTGATTGTTAATCATTGCAAGTATCTACTGGATTCTTCTCAGCATTTTTTTCAAGAAAGAGGTTATTTAACACTCATTTGACAACAAATAAGAAATTCTTGTTGAGGACACGTTTGATGAATTCATATTTAAAAATTATCAGAACATATCTTCATAAAGATGAAATTAGTAGTGACATAAATATTAAAATAGGTTTAAAATGAATGTTATTTATTCATAGTACCTTTAAGGGTGGATTTTTATGTTTTGTTTCCTACTACATTTATAACATATTTAATGCCTTAAATAATGCACAATTTGATGGTCTCTATGGATTAGAAGTGGGGTATAACTTAGGACCTTTCATCCAAATCTCATAAGAGTGCACTCAACATAGCAATCTACTTGTGATTTGCTTATATATAGGGATTAATCTCAGCGTGCAAAAACAACAAATGCCCGTTGCAAATATTAAATAAAGCTTCCTAGTTGTTGCTCTCATTGTGTAAACAGTACGTTCAGAAGGAAAGATGATGTTAACAAAATAAAGAACAAAATGATAGTTAACGATTTTTTCAGGAGCAAGAACATTGTGGAAAGATTCCCCTAGAATTACTGATCCATCTCTGTTTAAAGATGATTAGAAGCTATTTTCTTGAATATTAGGAATGGAACATGCTTGCAAATGAAAAAGTTTATTAAAGTTTATTGTTAAGATTAGACAGTGTACACTGTCACGTTGACAGGACCTAATAGCCCTGAAGAGATATATGCATTTGGGTGAAACAATTGAGGGACTGTCTAGTACATGTTTATAGGGTGAAGACCAACCTTAACTGTGGTTGATTCCATTCCATGGCCTGGATCCTGATTTGAAGAAAAAGAGACATATTGCTGAGCATGGGCATGATCTTCTTTTCTGACTGTGGGAGCATGTGACCTGATATCTCCTTCTCTACCCACTACAGGCTCCTTCCTCATAATGAGCTACATTGCCTCAAACAGTATACTTTATATTTTGTCACAGCAACAAGTTGGATCTGACCTGATAGTTTCCTCTATAAGGACTAACCTTCATGGCTCCAGAAGACACCATGCAAACTTCAAGGGAACAGAAGCAATCAGTGGTCTTACCTATGATGCTATGAAAAGACAAGCATGGTAATTAACCTTAAGGTAGCATAGAGGCACATATATCTTGATGATAATCAAGAATGGTAGTGACATTTCATTTGTATTTTAATAAATAAAGCTTGCCTGAGGATCAGAAAAGCAAAATAGCTACAGTGGCCAGCCTTACAGATCAGGCAGCAATGACACATACCTTTAATACTAGCAGCCACAATGACACATACCTCTAATCTCAGTAGCCACACTAGTTTGCTATAGAAGCCAGGTAGCTGTGGTACATGCCCTGAACCCCAGAACAAGAGAGGAATATAAAATGGGAGGAGACAGCTCTTACCCTCAGTCTCATTCTGAGATTCCTGGAGGCAACTTACACAGTTAATTTTATTACCCTCATGGGTCTCTGAGATCATTGTAGACTATATAGTTATAGTCTCCCTTGTTTATGAGACACAGAGAAGAAAGTCATGAATGAAATGTAAAGTATATAAGGTTGAGAGATATCAAAATCAAAAGATAGCTTTGGATGTTTATGTAAGTTGTGGGAGGAATTAAATTAGGTACAAAAATTTGTAATCACCAAGATAGGATAGATGTGGAATATTTCCCCTGAATTTGTCAAATGCAAATGGACTATATATTATTGATGCATTTATTGCCTGTATAAATTGTATATAGCTACTATACTTATTCTATATAGCTTTTCTAATATTAGTTAAAACCTTTTTTTTTTTTTAGAAAAAATGAAGAAATGTAGTTGCATTTCAAATGTATTTTAATAAATAAAGACTAGCCAAAGATATGTTTTCTTTGGGTTCACCTTCTTATTTAGCTTCTCTAGGATCACGAAGTATAGGCTCAATGTCCTTTGTTTATGGTTAAAATCCACTTATGAGTGAGTACATACCATATTCATCTTTTTGGGTCTGGGTTATCTAACTCAGTAAAGTGTTTTCTATTTCTATTCATTTGCATGCAAAATTCAAGGTGTCATTGGTTTTTTTTTTTTTCTGCTGAGTAAAACTCTAAAGTGTATATGTGCCACACCTTCTCTATCCATTCTTCTATTGAGGGGCACCTAGGTTGTTTCTAGGTTCTGGCTATTACAAATAGTGCTGCTATGAACATAGTTGAACAAATGCTTTTGTAGTATGATTGGGCATCTCTTGGGTATAGTCCCAAGAGTGGAATTGCAGGATCCTGAGGTAGGTTGACTCCCAGTTTCCTGAGAAATCACCACACTGATTTCCAAAGTGGTTGCACAAGTTTGTATTCCCACCAACAATGGATGAGTGTTCCCCTTACTCCACATCCTCTCCAACATAGGCTGTCATTAGTGTTTTTGATTTTTAGCTATTCTCACAGGTGTAAGATGATATCTCACAGGTTGTTCTGATTATATTTCCCTGATTGCTAAGGAGGCTAAGCATGACCTTAAGTGTCTTTTGGCCATTTGAACTTCTGTTGAGAATTCTCTGTTCAGTTCAGTACCCCAATTTTTAATTGGGTTAATTAGAGTTTTAATGTCTAGTTTCTTGAGCTCTTTATATATTTTGAAGATTATACCTTTGTCTGTTGCGGGGTTGGTGAAGATCTTCTCCCAATCAGTAAGTTGCCTTTTTGTCTTAATGACAGTGTCCTTTGCTTTACAGAAGCTTCTCAGTTTCAGGAGGTCCCATTTATTCATTGTTGCTCTTATTGTCTGTGCTACTGGGGTTGTAAGTAGGAAGTTGTCTCCTGTGCCCATGTGTTGTAGACTACTTCCCACTTTCTCTTCTATCAGGTTCAGTGAAGTCATGGGTCTTGGAGGAAAATTTACAACTGCCAGCATAATCCCTAAGTACATTTTAAATATTTATCCTTGTACACACAGATACATGAAGTTCTTACTTTTTATTTAAAAACAGATGGAGACCACTGTAGTAAATCACAAGCAATCAAAATCCAGAGAACAAGAGCTTGTGTGGTGTTCAGTCCCAATTGATACATCTACAACACAACTTCTCTAACTAAAGCTTCAGGGTAATTGAAGAAGAGCCAGAGGAAGGTGTAGTGTGATGTGAGATTTTTGTCTCCTAGAAGCTATTCCTAGGAAGTCTCAAAACCATAGCTGCCTAAGCAAGAACTGTGAAAGAATGACACCAGTAGACATGCCTACATAAAGAGGAAAATACTCATGAGGCCTCAGCTATAGACAAAGAACTACGGGTAACTAAGAAATGGTAAGAGCATAAAAAAGCATCTTCCCCAAGAGCTCCCAGTTGGTTATCCAATACCAAGTGCTCATCTCTGAAATCATAAATACAGATAAGTAACATTATACGGACTGAGCAGGTTTCACTTGTATCCTAGAAATATATACCATTCATATATGCACACACATATAAAAAGCCAGTTAAAGAAATAGGGGGCAGGAACTAGAAGATACAGACACCCTTCTTCAATAAAGAATTATATCGTCCAAAATATTAATAATGTCGAGAGTAAGAAACTTTAGTTCATTAGAAAAACTTTACTGCATTAACTAGATATTGATATGACAAATGGAGAGATGGAAATACATTAGAAAAGTATTAGGAAACTCAATAGGCAAGGACTCACTGAAAGAGTAGATGGACTATATGATCTGTCTACACCTTTTGCTGAGTAGAGACAAGTAGTAAAAGAAAAGGTTTTGTATAATAGAATTTTCACATTGAACTTGGAAAGTTGGAAGTACCTTTAGGAGTTTAAATTTGAGTTTCCAAGTGGTTATTTATATATTCAGATCTAAAGATCAGATAAAAAGTCTGGATTAAAGATTCAGAGTTACAATTGATCTTTGATTAACATGCGGGTGGGTATATGAGATTTTCTAAAGGAGAGAGTAGGTTTGTAAAAAAAAAGACGTTATAGGATTAATTTGTTAAGAGTTAATCATTAAACATTTACTACCCTCATTAAAGTTAATGGTGAAGAGAGGAATACCATATACTGTTCTCAAGGTTATGAGAAAAATTAAATAAATATAAAGTGTAATAATACTTTTTGAAGAGTGTAGCAGTTCATATTTGTAATATCTTTGGTGTAGAATGAACACTTTATGCATCTGTAATACATTTCTGATTGTATTTTTTTTAATATTTTGGCCCGTTTTTTCATAGTTTCCACTGCATCTCCATTTAGCTGCGTTTAGGCTACCAGAATTCTGCTGATTGGAATCATAAAAGTCATCTTCACATCTTAAGTCCAATTACAAACCCATGAGTTATAGAGACTGAGGACAGCTACGGGCTTTAATGTAGTGTGAGAACATCTGTTACAGATGTTCAAAATTCCTAGGGTGGAATGATTCTAATGGTAATTACTTAAAATGCTTATTGCTGTTTGGCAATGTGTTTTAACATTCCCTTTTCACCATTTTCAAGCTGTATGACATATATACTAAGTTCATCCTCTGGAGTCTGCCTGGTTTTTACTCTGTTGGGGAAAAGGCACATCTCTAAGCGAAAATAATAATCATTTTCTCTACAAAATTGCAATTTGATACTCAAAGAAAATTTAAAAATTTTTGCATTTTCTTTAATTTATTTATTTGACTTATATGCACATTTGTTTTTCTCCTAACATTTAAAATTCTTTTGAGCATGAATTATTTATCTTATGAATGAGCATGTCTTATTTATCACAAATTAAAGAGTAGCAAGAGATTAGCAGAAAATACATAAGAGAATCCCTCAGTATCTGTATTCTGAAATAGTGAGGGGATATTAAACAATCTCTCCTACATTGACAGACACACTTTTTTTATTAAAAATTTCCATCTCCTCTTCTCCTTCCACTTCCCTTCCCTCCCCCATTCCCCCTCTCCCTCCCTCCCTCTCCAGTCCAAAGAGTAGTCAGCATCCTATGGGAAGTCCAAGGCCTTCCTTCCTCCCTCCAGGACCAGGAAGGTGAGCATCCAAATAGACTAGGCCCACTAAACCCGTCCATGCAGTAGAATCAAAACCCAGTGCCATTGTCCTTGGCTTCTCAGTCAGTCTCCACCATCAGCCACATTCAGAGTCCGGTTTGATCATACGTTCCATCAGTCCCAGTACAACTGGCCTTGGTGAGCTTCCATTAGATCAGTCCCACCGTCTCAGTGGGTGGACACACCCCTCCGGTCCTGACTTCCTCGCTCATGTTCTTCCTCTTTCTGCTCCTCATTTGGACCTTGGAAACTCAGTCCAGTGCTCCAATATGGGTCTCTGTCTCTATCTCCATCCATTGCCAGATCAGACACATGATGTATTTATATTATAATCTCAAAAGAACCTCGGTATCAGTCACATGGAAAAGGCAAAGAAATAATGATTGTTATGTGTGTTTTGAATATCCTCCATCTGTGCGGAAGTGTCATGTACAGAAATTCCATAGATAACTGAAAAATTAATTAACCCAAATGCTTTGTAAATTAAAATGTGCATTCACACATGCACACACACACACACACACACACACACACACACACTCTAATACTAAGCATAACGACACATGTCCATAATCTTAAGATTTGGGAAGGAGAGGCAAGAAAATGGATTGTGAGGTCAATTCATAATGACAAGAATAAGGCGTTTCAGTCCAACACATGTTACATTGAATGACTCTACCTCTGAAGAAAGGAAGAGACCAACAAGAAATTGAGCACACAAAAGATGGATTGTAACTGATGCAAAGTGAGTATAGTTTGTACATACTGTGGTAGTTTGGATGAGAATGGCCCCATGGGCTCAATCCTCAGTTGGTGACTTTGTTTTAGGAGGGATTATAAGGTGTGGCCTTGTTGGAATATGAACAGCAGGAGTATTACTAGGGTTGGGCTTTGAGGTTTCAAAGTTTCACATCAAGTCTAATCTCTTTCCTCTCCCTCTCCCTCCCCTGCCCCTCCCCCCGCCCCCGCCCTCTCTCTGCTTCCTGACAGTGGATCAGATATGAGCTTTCATCACTGCTCCAGTGCCAGGCCTTGTCTGCTGCCATGCTCCCTGTCATGATGATCACAGATTCACCTTTTGAAACTATAAGCAGGCCCCCAGTTAAATCCTTCTTTTTGCCTTGGTCATTCATGGTATTTATTCACAGCAACAGAAAATCAATTAAGGCATGTACTGTATTTTTTAATATTATGGCATGGAATGGAGGAAAATACTTTTATAGTGAAGAATGGTAGCAAGCACCTCAGCCTAGAGGTCAACTTCAGTGTCCAAAGTGAAGCTGAGATAGCAGGATAGGGCCTGTTTTTTTCTGTAATGAGAATAGTGCTTTACTGTGTGACAGTCTTACAACCCTTTAACTTCAGTATAATGCCAGAAAATAAATTGGTCAAATTCCACTATGGGGGCATTTCACAAAAGATTTAACCAGCACTCCTCAAAACTTCTAAGGTAATCAATGTCAAGGAAAGGCCATCAGAACAAAGAAAAGTAGCTGATCTTGGTGTACAACAACAGAGGGATGGAAAAAGACAATGGGATTCTTCTTAGTCATACAGAAAAACAAAGCTATGTCATTTCTTATTCTAGATCCTAGCTTTTCTATAGATGCATAAAATTATATATATTTTATATTATATGATATTAATATTAAATTAATTAAATTATTTTAATNATGAGAGAGAGAGAGACAGAGAGAAGATATGAAGGTAGAATTAAAACTCTCCAGAGGAGCCAGGCAGTGGTGGCATATGCCTTTAACTCCAGCACTCAGGAGGCAGAGGCAGGAAGATCTCTGTAAGTTTGAGGTTAGCCTGGTCTACAAGAGATAGTTTTAGGACAGGCTCCAAACCTGCAGAGAAACCCTGTCTCGAAAAACCAAAACCAACCAAACAAAAACACCTCTCTAGTGGACAATGGAGGCAAACATGATGAGCATGTGAAGAAATGTTGGGATTAGAAGAGGTGTTAGAGAGAATATGGTCAACATTTAATAAATAGCATGAAAGCTTGAAAATTTAAGCGATGTTTTAAAAAACGACTAAGCAGACATGGTGACAGCATAGAATTTGCATATAACCTATGTGCACCCTTCCATATATTTCAGACCATCTTTAAAGTGCTATGATACCTAATGATATTTAAATTAATTGCAAAATTACTTCACTAAGCAAATAAAGATAATTTAAAATATGCAATATATATGTATATATAATGTATATGCATGTATTGAGATGAGGGTTCATTATGTTGGTCAGGTTGGTTTTGAACTTCTATGCTCATATAAACTCTCTCATATAGCTTCCTGAAAAGTTACTGCCTTGAACGTATGAACTTATATCCAATATGAACACTTATTTTCTGTGTGTTTCTTCTTTTTTGCTTTTTGAGAGAAGGGAAGAGGGTCTTGTGGTGGCTTGGAACTCATATCCATGCTCCTGCCTTGACCTTTCAAGGGTTTTCAATCCTTTATTAGTTGCATATAGAAAATTATTGTAATAAAATATACACTTAGTTAATTGTATCAATTCTAGTTTTTAAGTTTTATGCTATTTATTTAGTATTTAAGTTTTACATATTTCTCAGTTGTTGATCATATCCAACACCTACTTTATCTTTCAACTTCCCTCAACCTTCCTCACATTCCCCTCCCAATTTTATATTCTCCTCTCTCTGTCTCTTTTTATAACACAACTCAATACTGCCTGAATACTACATTTTTAGTTGTCCCAAATAAAACATGTTAACATAAGGTATAAATGATAAGAACAACTGGAAACACAGTAAAAAGCAACACACAATGCTATGGTCCTAATTTTTCAAAGCCAGGAGTGTTTTAATAATAAAGCCTGGTGAAAAGACACTCAACAAAACAAGCAAACAAAAATTCAAGGGGTGTTCTATTGGGAACTCCCCAAGGCCAGCTGGCCTGGGTCTGAAAAAGCCTGGGTTAAAACCGGTCTCGCTGAACTTTGCAGACAATGAGGACTACTGAGACCTCAAGAACAATGGCATTGGGTTTTTGATCCTACTGCACGTACTGGCTTTGTGGGAGCCTAGGCAGTTTGGATGCTCACCTTACTAGACCTGGATGGAAGTGGGTGGTCCTTGGACTTCCAACAGGGCAGGGAACCCTGATTGCTCTTTGGGCAGACTAGGAAGGGGGAATTGATCGGGGGAGGGGGAGGGAAATGGGAGGTGGTGGCGGGGAGGAGGCAGAAATCTTTAATAAATAAATAAATAAAACCACACACATACAAACCTCAAGTGGCAAGACTGCATCCATTCAGGAACCTTCACAGCAGTAGTTTAGGGCCAGGGGGACGGGGACTCAGGGGGAGGGGAACTGCATGCTGTGCAAACCTGGTCTCTAAGTATGATCACTAACACCCAAACACTTAAAACTCTGTATTGTGGCGCAGATTTGCTACTAGCAATCTCGGGAATGACACGGGACACAAGGGTAGAATAGACTGAAGGAACCATAGTTTGCTATCCAGAATTACTAGCATGGTAGCAGAAACAAGAGATTCTGCCTCACAGATGAAATGCGAGAACTCATTCCAGAAAGTTGTTCTCTGACATCCACAGGCGTGTAGGTACGGACATACATACAGGCATACACACAAACCAAACCCACTTAGAAGTAAATAATCAAATGATAAGTACGGAAATAAATAATGGAAGTGACATTTTAGTTTTTATTTCATGCCTGCCAAACCAAAGTGTGCTTTTATTTCCTATTGTAGCCTTTTCTTGGAAGCTAGCCAATATAAAAGCTCCTTTAAATATGCCCATGTCATTGTCAAAGTCTTTTAAGTCACCTGAGTTTTTGAAAAAGGAAAAGTTTTTGAGCTCCCCCTGACATATTTGTGAGCTTGGTGACAACTTGTAATTATATAACTTCCCTGGATTCATTTTTCCATCAATTAATAAAAGTTATAGAACATATATCACATGGCTAATTTATAAAGTTCAGCATCTCTTATAGATAGATTAAGAACAATAAAAGCACTAGAAATTGCTATTATTATCATTGTAGATCTACATTTTAATCTATTTTTTCTTATTTCTGTACATGAAGATTAGAAGACAAGGAAATAGTTTCACATACTCAGATGTTCACAAAGAAATGCGTAAAAGTGGGGGACTGCATCAAAATTATCAAATTTAGGGAGAAGAAATTTGAAATTAAAATTTTAGGTTGCACAGTAAAGCCCTGATGAACCAGTCCCTCTACATTGTTTATAGTCATTTCACTTCTGCTTAACCTAGAATAGCAAAACCCAGAAAAAGAACTTGTGTCTGGACTGTCTGGCTCAATCAGACACTAGGGCACTCATATTTTATTGGCGTGGCTTATTTTGGTGGGGAAATCCTGTGGTCTTTCTTACCATCTTTGTTCTTCTTTTGCCTTTCCATGAAACTCAGGTATACTAAATAGGCAAAAAGGTTCATTTTTACACTATTTTAATCTTCACAAGCATGGTTTTGCTTCATTAAAAATTCTAAGAAGGCTTCTGGGTTTCTAAACACCTAGACTGTGGTCAGACATATGCGCTATAAACATTTCTGTCGCAGACACCTGGGAAGTATATCTGCCTTGTCAATCTGACTAGGCTGTGATTACCTTTTCAGTGAAAGCTTTCCCCAACATCAATGTCCACTTGAGTCAATTTAGAACATTTTCATCATACAGTATATTGAGGAATACCTCAGATAATATGTGTTCAGTGCTGTTGGATATGAGTAGTCACAAGTGTGAATAGTTCATTGGTTAAGATAGTGATTCCGTTTTGATTCTAATTTAATGTAGATATAAAGATGTCAGTGTTATGTTCGTGAGCACTGAAGGAAAGGGTTTCACAGAGGCTCATTATAGCTTATTTTCTCCTTAGAAACATATGCCTCAGAGACACCTCTTAGCAATAAATTGATCTGAAAGTGGATTAGCATTAATTGAAAGGTTTTAACAATAAATTGGTAATAATAAAATTATATGCATCTTTCCTTTTTGTATCTCGTGGATGATGGAATATTGAAAAAATGTTATCAAGACATTGCTTTTCATGTACGTTCATTAGTAATTCAAAGATTTAGTAGCTGATGGTGATGCTAGCGTAATTAGCAGGGGAAAATGGAAGAAACGCATGTTGCTATAGCAATATGTTCATCATGAATGATCTACAGCATAAACACCCAGATTAATTTGCAAGATGCCAGGTAGAAAACTGCATGGCTGACTAGGCTACTCAGATGCCATGGTATTTGCTTTTATTAAGCATTTCTGTAGAGTTTTCAAGGTATGTGTGCTCGTCACTGTCAATCACACAAGGATTGCATTTCAAAAGAATTTTCAATTCATTTAAAACATTTTCACAGATAAGAGAAACATGCATTTTCAGAAGAAAAAAAAATGTGTACAAGTACAGATGACATTCTGACACCAAAACAAGTTTACCAATCTCCTAGTTCATAGGCACAGTAAACGTCTGTTTCATCTTAGCTTACATCCAGCAGTATAGGAATGTTAATGTGCAAGCCTATTTAAAAGACCAAAACTGGAAGTCACAGTACAAGGAAGCAAAACCCCGAAGAAAGCACGTGAACACTTGTAGATATAACGATGAGCGGAATGACATTTTAACCCACCATACTTTATCACTAGAGACTCAAGGGACAAAAATGCATCCTTACCTCATTGGGCAGGGAAATGTGATATGTGGGTATATATAGGTGTGTATTCATAAGCATGTCTGAAAGATAGAGTTGCCAACTGGTTTCTGGTTGAAGATGATATTTTGAGGACTGGAGCCAGACACATGGGATGGTACTAAAGACTCACATTCCTCAGATTGGTTTTGGATGGTTCTGTAGCCTTAGCATAAACATAGACTGTGTTTATGACATGACCCCTTCATTCCATTGTCAAAATAGATGAACTAAAATATTGAACAAACATTAGATGGGGCTGGAGGCATGGATAGGTTGAGAGAAAACCTCAAATATTTCCTGGTATGTACAGCTCAGATAATCTCATCTTCATTCCATACTACTCATATTTATGATTCCCTGGTAATGTAAATGCCGAACACAAAATGTGTGGGTGATGTGCAATGGATAAGATTCTTGTCAATTTATTCACATATTTTAAAAAGTGCAAATTCTGGAGTATGAATGAATTTTGCTCAAGGATTGTTTAAAAGGACTCAAAATGTGTGGAGAGGTCACATTCTAATGGGACATCAAGGTATAGTGTCCACATTCAGTCACCATATGCTTCTAGATCAGCTGTATTGCAGAAAAAAAACATTTTCTAGGTGGTATACGAAGTTATAACGATCCGTAGTGCATAATTCTTAGTAGTATGCCAATAAAACTTGAGGGCAGAGCCTTCAAGGTCATCAGACACTGTCAGAGAGTGGAAGCTATTTTCTCTTGGTCTAGAGAAGGATTTGGTCTCTGAGAATGACTCCCAACATCTGGTTAAACCATGTATGTTATGAGACTTGGCTAAGAGGAGTTTTAAACTTCAAACCAGGCCTGGCATTCACCAATACTAACATGAGATTTAGCCTGAAGGCAAGAGGTTGCCAAACCCATATTTGGACCCTGCATTACTTACACTGTGTGGAGGAAATGAACAATAAACATCATGTCCTCTGGATTTCTACAAAGGAAAACAATAAACTTGCTTCAATTCTGCTTCCAAGAAAGGATGGGTTTCTTCGGGCTACTGTCCAAATAAAGACTGTTGCAGACAGGCAGGGAGACCATCCCTGAAGAGACAAGCAACTTTCTTTGCTTGCTCCACCCTGTTAGGAAGCCAAAGCTGGCCACCAATGAAGCTGGTGCTAATCTAATCAGGATGTTTTGCTGTAACTTCTGGTGTGGCTTTGTGTCTGGATTGAGAAGGAAGAAAGGGTTTTCAAAAATGCTACAATTCCAGTTGAAATTGTTTCTGTGGGTGTCTCTGTTGTTGATCTAATATAAGTTACCCTAGTAACACTGGTTTATGATGGATTTAGACTTTTCTAACCTTATTTAAAGTATCAAACAATGGTTCTCACTTTGGGATAATTTTGCTCTCCCCAGAGACATTTGGCAAAGGGAAGAAACATTTTCAATTGTTATGACTGGGTTGGAAGTACATGTGTGCTACTGGCATCTAGTGGGAAAGGCAAGGGACACTGCTAATGGCCTACAGCGCACAGCACAGCTCCTTACAGCAAAACTTTATCTTGTGTCAATAATGCTCGACAGGAACTCCAATCTAGTGATCTAGTACACTTACATATATATACCTAATATTGACAATGGACCACATTCTAAGAAGAAACATCTGAAGGCATATTGAAAACCAGAAGTAATGGTTTCATTTTCACCATCTAGTGGGAGACACACACATATACACACACACACACATAGAAGTTATATAATCATATATATATTTTACAGAGACCTGTCAAATTGAAAAATATATATTAAGTTAGAGTAAAGGCAACCAGTTACATAAAAATATTTCAGATTCTTCTTAGGACTTTACAATACAATCAAAGAATAAAGATTTACCGAAAGTATAGTTTTTGAAGAATGATGTTTCACTTTCAACTTAGGATCAAAAATATTTCACATTGGCTGTGTTTGTACTACTCTCAATACAACTTACCTTGTCCATAAGAGGTTTCAACTTTCCTAAATATTTATAATGTTCTATATGCTCATTACTATGTTATTTGGAAAGAAAGCATTAAATTCTCTAGTTGGGAAAATAGCATCTTTAATTTCTGAAATATTTATATTTCAAGCTCTGATATGTATAGCATCTTCTCTCCCTACCTCTCTATATATGGATGTATACATAGATATGAGTTATATATAATTTGAGTTTCACAACAAACCTTTCAGAAAGGCATAATTATCCTATGACAGATTATGTGAGGTAACTATGCTAATATTTGAAACTATGTCTCTTTTGTCTTGAAGCCTTAGTGGGTTTTATTTGTTTAATTTGTTTGTGAGTGTGTGCATGCATGTGCCTGTGGATGCATGCATGTGTGTGTGCTTGCATGCACATGTGTGTATGTGTGCATGCATGTGTGAATGCATGTACATGTGTGTGCGTACGTGCAGTTGTGTATGTGTGTTCATGTGTGGGTTTATGCATATGTTTGTGTGTGTGCACCTGTCTGTCTGCCTCCATAGAGATCCAGAAGCTGATGCTGAATTAAGATTCCTTAACTGTTTTCCACCTTATTTTTTTTTATTTTTTATTAAAAATTTCTGCCTCCTCCCCGCCTCTGCCTCCCATTTCCTTCCCCCTTCCCCGTTCCCCTCCCCCTCCCTCTCCTTCCCGAAGAGTAGGCAAGGTTCCCTGCCCTGTGGGAAGTCCAAGGTCCTCCCCCTTCCATCCAGGTCTAGGAAGGTGAGCATCCAAACAGCCTAGGGTCCCACAAAGCCAGTACATGCAGTAGGATCAAAACCCAGTGCCATTGTTCCTGGCTTCTCAGCAGCCCTCATTGTCCGCCATGTTCATAAAGTCCGGTTTTATCCCATGCTTTTTTAGACCCAGTCCAGCTGGCTTTGGTGAGTTCCCAATAGATCAACCCCATTGTCTCAGTGTATGGGTGCACCCCTCACGTTCCTGTGTCAGAATGGCTAAAGTAAAAAACACCAATGATAGCCTTTGCTGGTTGTGGAGAAAGGGGTACACTCATCCATTGCTGGTGGGAATGTAAACTTGTGCAACCACTTTGGAAATCAGTGTGGCAATTTCTCAGGAAATTTGGGATCAACCTACCCCAAGACCCAGTAATACCACTGTTGGGAATATACCCAAGAGATGCCCTATCATATGACAAAAGCATTTGTACAACTATGTTCATAGCAGCATTGTTTGTAATAGCCAGAACCTGGAAACAACCTAGATTCCCTTCAATGGAAGAATGGATGAAGAAAGTGTGGAATATATACATATTAGAGTATATACATACTCAGCGGTAAAAAAAAACAATGACATCTTGAATTTTGCATGCAAATGGATGGAAATAGAAAACACTATCCTGAGTGAGGTAAGACAGACCCAAAAATATGAACATGGCATTTACTCACTCATAATTGGTTTCTAGCCATAAATAATGGACATTGAGTCCACCTTATTTTTTGAGACATGATCTTTCACCTGTCATCTAACCTGAAGCTTGCTGATTGACTAGAGTGGTTGACTTGATGGACTCAGGTATACTCATCTCTGCCTCTCTTCTCATGGGATTAGAGGTATTGCTACCACATTAGATTTTTTAAAGGTGCTGGGGATTTAACTAAGATCTTCATGTTTATGTAGCAAACTCTTCACCAGCAGAGCTACCAACTTCAGACCTGGGCCTTAGTGTTGTCTACTCCACCAAACTAGTTCTGATTCATTTCCAGAGCTTCTGTTTTATGCTTTGTAGGATAAAAAGTTTGATGTTAGTATGAAGACAGATGGGCAAGAAAAGATGGAGAAAATGAAGGAATATAAGATCGACAAAGACACAGAAGGTATCAGGACGAATGGAAATTAGCAGGTATTATTGAAAGGAAAGGGTGGGAGGAGTGTTCACTTTCTTGGGCTATAAAAGGAATGTGGCAATTTGTGATATTTTTTATCTCTGTTTCTAAACTGTGTGCAAATTTTTTATAAGTACATGCTATTTGAAAATTTTAAGAGAAAAAAATTAAGAGAAGTTCAGTGTAACTGGATTTATGTTGAGGCCTTTGATTCACTTGGACTTGAGTTTTGTGCAGGGTGATAGATATGGGTCT
Organism: Alexandromys fortis; assembly: GCF_014885135.2. Classification (NCBI taxonomy): domain Eukaryota; kingdom Metazoa; phylum Chordata; class Mammalia; order Rodentia; family Cricetidae; genus Alexandromys; species Alexandromys fortis. The sequence goes on along the minus strand of NW_026067957.1, from coordinate 10,589,376 downwards.
ATTTGCATTCTTCTACATGCAACGTCACTGTTGAAGATGCTTTCTTTTTTCTCTTGCATAATTTTATCAAAAACCAGGTATTCTTAAGTGTGGAAATTTATGTCAGGGTCTTCTACTCAACTCAATTGATTCATGTATTTGCTTTTATGCCAATATCAAATTACTATAGTTCGATAGTAGAACATGAAGTTAGGGATGGTGATTTCTCTATGTTAATCCTATCTATCCATGAACATGGGTGATCTTTCCATTTTCTGATATATACTTCAACCTTTTTTTTTTTTTTAGAGAAAATGGGAAGTAGCCTTGAATGCTTTGGCAGAGGATACTACTTCCTGAATATAACACCAGTAGCACAGTGACTGAGATTGGCAATTAATAAATGGGACCTCCTTAAACTGAAATGCTTTTATAAGGTAAAGGATACTGTCAACAAGACAAAACATCAGCCTAAAGAGTGAGGAAAAAATCCTCACCAACCTCATATCTGGGCAGAGAACTGATCTCCAAAATATATAAAGAACTCAAGAAGCTAAGCGACAAAATACCAAATAATTCAATTAAAAATGGGGCATAGATCTAAATAGAATTTTCAATAGGAGAATTGCAAATGGTTGAAATATACTTAAAGAATTGTTCAACATCCCTAGTCATCAGGAAAGTGCAAATAAAAACAATTCTGAGATACTATCTTATACCTACCTGTCTGAGTGGCTAAGATCAAAAACATTGATGACAGCTTATATTGGAGAGGATGTGGAGTAAGCACTCTGTTTCTAGTTTGAGGGAAAACTTGTACAATCACTTTTAAAGTCAGTATAGCAATTTCTTAGAAAATTGGGAAACAATCTACTTAAAGACCCAGCTATACCAATTTTAGGAATATGCCCAAAGGGAAGTGAAATCATAGTATAAGGACATGTGCTCAACTATGCTCATAACAGCATTATTAGTAATAGCCAGAACCTGGAAACAATGTAAATGTCCCTCAACCAGAGAATGAATAGGGAAAACGTGTTACATTTACACAATGGAGTATTACTGAGCTGTAAAAAATGATGAGGTCATGAAAATTGTGGGCAAATGGATGAAACTAGAAAAAAACATTCTGAGTAGGGGAACCCAGACCCAGAAAGACAAATGTGATATGTACTCCACTCTAAGGTAGTTATTAGAAGTAAAATATAGAATAACCAATCCAAAATCCATAGCCCCAAAGAGGCTAGATAACAAGGATGGGTCAAAGAAGGATGCATTATTTTTTCCTGGGAAGGGGAAGTAAAAAATATCCCCTGTGGTATGGGAGGTCCTTTCTGTCTATGTATTGCTTTTATTGGTTAATGAATAAAGAAACTGGCTTGGCCTGATAGGACAGAACTTAGGTAGGTTGGGAAAAAGAAACTAAATGCTGTGAGAAAGAAGGCAGAGTCAGGGAGAAGCCATGTAGCCCCTACCAGAAACAGATGCTGGGAACTTTACCCAGTAAGCCACAGCCACATGGCGATACACAGATTACTAGAAATGGGTCAAATTAAGATGTAAGAGTTAGCCAATAAGAAGCTAGAGCTAATGGGCCAAGCAGTGACTTAAATAATATAGTTTCTATGGGATTATTTGGGGGCTGAGCAGCAGGAAACCAACAAGAAGACTCATTCGATACTCCTGGATACACTGAGGTAGGGCTTGGGAAGGATGAAGGGATGACAACTAGAGAGAGCAGGTTGGCTGTGTTGAGTTCAGGAAACAGGTTGGAGGCAGGATGGAGGAAGAGATTAACAAAAGACATGTCTTGATGGGGTGGGGTCATTTTAAATCAAGTATTTACAAACCTCAGAGAAGATGAAGCCAATTTACTAACTGTACTTTCAATACTTCAATAAGATTCTCATGTCCCTGAAAATCCTCAATGTTGTATGAACAATATGGTCAGATTTATTTACACTTCATCAATAAAAGGGTAGCATTTATTAATTCTCTCTCTGTTTCTCTGGGTCTATCTCTACCTCTCTCTCTCTCTCTCTCTCTCTCTCTCTCTCTCTCTCTCTCTCTCTCNCGTGTGTGTGTGTGTGTGTGTGTGTGTGTGTGTGTGTAAATCCAAATCAAGCTTTTCTCCCTGGAATGATCTTTTAGTTACATAATTTTAAAGATGATATAAAAATTCGCTTTTTTTTCCTTCAGCAAGGGTTTGAAAATTCCTTAGATACAAGCATGCATACAACTGGAACTGTGCATTAATCAGAAATACAATGAAATTTCATTGCATTTGTTCTTGAGAAGATTATCACACTGTGAAGTCCATTTCTCCACTATGATCACTTCACATTGCTTTTTCTGAATAAATACATGCAAAAGTTCTGACATACTAAGCCTGGGAGGGAAAGTTTGGTTAACCATGTAACTAAATATCTTAGGAAGAGCTTATAGTTCTAGTTTTATAATTTTACTTCTCATTTTCTCTGGTGCCTTACCTCAAAAGGTCTTGATATATGAAATTGTTGGTGAATATGCTAATGAAGAGCATTGAGTGTTATACTGAGCTCTATGGAACACCAGCATTTAAGTTTGCCATTGAGAATAAGAAATAATATAAGAGAACAAAAGCAGATTACAAAAGAACACATAGTGTTGTCAAGGAAACTAAGGGAAAGGAGTACATGGAGAAAGATGTGGTCAAGAAAATCAAATGCCACAGAAGTCTTGGGTCACATATTTTGTAGACAGCTGTCTCAGCTGCCACTTCATCATGACAAGTTGTTACTCAGATCATAGAATCACTAGGGAGCATTCCAAAATCAACCCTGGGATAGAAACCTCTGTAGTTTTGTGTGAATCCAGATAATTTTTAGACAATGTCAACAATGTATATCTAGACCAGGTGCCCATGATGTCTAGAAAACAATTATTTCTGTGATTTGAAATGAATCTGTAATGTCATGCCCTGTACTTTGATGTATGGCGTGGTAAAACATAATTTTGGATAAAACAGTATTGATATTGAGTCAGTTACAAAACTGTGTATTTATAGGAATTTGTACAATTTTAGGGAATGTGTAGTTTTATAAAAAAAATAAAAAACATTTTAATGAACCACCATCTAAACACAAATTGTGGGACTTATTTTGACAAATGATAAACATCTTTCATTTAGTCTTAGAAATTGTTATAATTTATCTTGATTGTTGATTATCTCCAAATGTATTTAGCAAGGATTGATAACATGTTTGATGAGTTTTATAATTAATACAATGCAATATGCACTGCATATTAAGGCAGTCTTTTCATTTTAATCATTATATCCATCTTAGTTCATATACATTCAACTCTTTGTAACAAAAATGTAGCATTATTGAGCAGGTAATTGAATGTATGGTAAAGGAAACAAATCGGGTGTTCATAAATGACAAAGTAAAATACTACATCACTTATTAAACTAACATTATATCATTCACATAACCCAGAATCGGTATAATTGCTCAAATAGCATCATGGATATTAAACTTTATCACAAAAGACATTTAATAGCTAAACAATATTCTGAGAAATACAGTGTGTTTAAAATTCTGAGTCAATAAATCTTATTTTGTAGGACTTTAGTTCACCAATTGTATTGTTAAACTGATTCTGAAAATCATTCCAGAATTTTCTTATCTCCCTCATAAGGATAATGATGAAGGGAGCTTGTGTGCTCTTTCTGTCTAGGAAGGGTAAAGGTGGGAGGACATTTAGTTTGTGAATATATGGGAGGCAATATTGTAGACTCTGCTGTCAAGGAGTCATCTCTGGTTGATCCTTCTAAAATATTGCCCTGCCCCTAACTGTATACCATACCATAACAATCTCTATATTTTTCATCTGTCTGTCATTAAGTTAATTACCATCTTCAAACCCATGGTTATTTTTTATTGAGTATTATTTGTTAAAGATTGTAATTTTCTGGGGTCGAGTAATTTTTCATGTTTATTGTCATATCCCAGAATCTAGGGCTCCACTTAACATGTAGTAAACACTCAATAAATCCTTTCTTGAGTAAACAAATTAATTTCTCTACTTTTTCTCTGTACCTGATCACCTTAAGTATAGCAACAATTTATCCATCTTTAAAATTGTCTATCACTTTTAGACTATACGATGCTTTAGAGCATTCTAATTGATTACAGGGTTCCAAATATTCAGCCCTAAAACATGTATACAAGTAACATACAGAATGAACATGATATAATATTTAGAAAAATATGTATATACACACACAAAATAACAGTTAGTGAACAAGGAGGTCATGAACAGTTACAGAATAAAGAGGTCATGAATTCGTAAAAGAGATGGGGAAGATACATGGGAGAATCTGGTGGGAGGAAAGGAAAAGGAGACATGCTGTAATTATATTAAAATCTAAAAAATTAAAAATAAATTAAGAGGAAACATAGAATTCTTTAACTGATATTCTGATGCATTATATTTCCAAAAAAGTTAATATTACAAATTTACAAATCTATCTTTGTCTCCAACAAGCCTGGCCATTACTAAATATTTTTCTTAAGGAATAGGTAGATTACTCTTTAGCCTAGAGCTATGTTTATAGAAACCATTGTTGACCATGTGCTTAGAAATCTATATGTTTAAACAATGACTCTCATCTAGTATGTCACCAGAAAGCATGTATCCCAAAGCAGGGTTAGCAACTATGGCCTTGCCATCGTGATGGCCAATCAATAGTAAGTGTACCAAGTAGAAGTGAAGAGTTCAAGAAACCGGAGAAAGACAGAGATGCCCTGGTCAATTCACTCTCTCCACCCTTTCATGTGGCTCCTCCAACCCAGACTCTACTTGGTTGGATGTCAATTATTTTGTCAACTTTGAGTTAAGTTTCTATCACTTGCCTTTGAAAGCATTCTAGGGCTTATTGCAGTTTTTAGTTTTGTCCTTCACTCTCTGCCTCTAATAGTTGGCTAAGCCTCTGGTCCTCTCTCATAGACAGTTTCTGGTTTCTTCTTTCTCCTCACCCTACAGGGTCCTTTTTCTATGCACTATGGGTAACTTGCTAGTAGTATTGTGTAGCTCTTATTTAATGGCTTAAATTTTACAAAGGCTCATGATACTCATATGACACCAGGAAAAAATTCAACTTTTAGAATAGAGTATCCAGAACATAGCTTATGTTTTATTTTCTATCATTCATTGCCTTCTATTTTCTGGAATACGTTGATGAGACAACATAACTTAACCTTTGCCTCTTCTCAACAGAAATTAACTGCTTTTTTTGCTTTTATTGAAAATTGATTTATTTCTCACAATATATTCTGATTAGGTTTCCCATTTTCTACTCTACCCCCTCCAATCTGAATGTGCCCCCTTTCTGGACTTCATGAGATAATAACAAAATATACTATCCTATTATATGCTATACCATATCATACCATGCCATACCATCCTATACTGCTAACACATCGGTTTAGCATCAGTTTGGATAAAACAAACAATCCGAAGGAAAAGAGACTTAGAGAAAACACAAAAAACAGAGACTCACTCACACACACACACACACACACACACACACACACACTCAGGAATCCCATAAAAACACCAAATTAAAAGCCCTGAGATAAAAGCAAAAGACCTGTAGGTTAAAAAGAGAGAAAAAATAAAATAAAAATACAATAAAAATAAAGAAATAAAAGGTAAAAATTAAAAAAGGGAAAGCCCTAACACACTATGAGACAGGGAAACTCCAAAGATTCCTTTGTGTTCATTTTTTATTGATCATCTACTTGTTGGACATGTAGCCTATATTTAAGGATGGTTTGTTTTCCCAGTAGACTTCCTTGGAAGAAACTAAAGTTTTGGTCTCAAGTAGATACCAATTGGAGATAGCTTCTAGGTTAGGGATGGGAGCATGTGTCATGTCAGTCAGCTCAGAACCCCATCTGGTACAGACCCATACCAGTCCTGTGCATGTTGCCTTCGTCTCTGTGAGTTCACATGTGCTTTGTTGCCTTGGTGATCTCCATCTCCTCTGGCTTTTATTCTCTTTCATCTCTTCTTCCTTGAGTGCTGAAGGGAGAGGTTTGACAGAGACATCCCTTTAGGGCTGAGTACTTTCTCCTCTCTGTGAGGTTAGATGCTCATCCCCCTGTGTTTCGGTGGCACTTTCCACTTTCATTCATTAGCACTGTGTAGTTAGATCTCACTTCTAGATTATGGGCCACTGAGATCCAAGTCTAAATGAAAACATTTTTCCCGACTTACCCAATGGCCTCATATGTCCTGCACTTTTAATATAATATTCGCTGGCTATGTGAGTAACGCGCAGAATTAGTCTCCATGGCTACATTTCAAAGCTCGCTCTCAGTGCATATTCACAAGTACTTCCTTGACAAAGAAAACAATTTAAAGCAGACGATACCTAATATCTAGCACCTTATATAGATGGTTCCTCACAGCATTTACAGCTGCACTCATGAATATTGTTGGTTAACTTACCCAAGTTTAGACTCATTTTAAGACTTATAATTTTCTTTCTTTTTTTTCTGAAAGACTTCTCTTACCTCAAAGTGAAACAAAGTCAAAAAGCAAGAGGAAGCCTAAGGTCTACTTGTCTGTATTTACTTGGTCTAAAATAGCAGTGGACTTTTGTTACATGAGGTTTTCATATGATTTGAGAGGAAAAATTTTAACCTGCTGCTTTGTTTAAACAGTAATAGCAAAAACTAAAAATAACACAAGATTCCAAATGCGTATATGGAAATTAAAACACAATTTTGGGCAATTGCTGTAAAAACTTCCACACTCCTTACACACCTTTAAACTTAGCCCCAGCCACCTCAGCCCACAAAGGCGACGCTTAACTGATAGGTCTGCTCAGTCAATGGCCTCTCCCAGGGGCCACAGCTTGGGGGGTTTGGGCAAGGGAAATGTGTGGTTCTCTCTAAATTTCATCCAGAACTTCTCTCCCTATTTGACCCTGGAAATTGCTGTAATTTTGGCTTCCTGTGGTATGCAGTTAAAAACAAAAAAAAAATAAAAAAATAAATAAAAATAAAAGACCTAAATCAGAAATGATAGAAATACACTTTGCCAAGCGAAGGGAGCTTATAAACTTGCTGGGCTTCAGCTGGCTATGAATTGACAAACGACACAGCCTAATTCAGTCTTTTCCAGGCATTAGCCATTTAGATTCCCTGAAAACGATTCAGTCACCAGGGCTACTTTCATGAGTGCGTGTACATATATACATGTACACACAAATTAAAAATTACCTTACAGCAATTCTTTTAAAAATAAGAGATGAATACTTTATGTACTGTAAGAACTTATTCAGGAAATGTTTGTCTTCAGATGACATGGTAAGGCTGGAAAAGAGTGGTGTGAAGAGGAGGTCTCTGGTTAAGCGGGCAGTGTGAGTAGTTACCATAAAAAGAAAGGTCACAGTGAGGCAGCCAGCTAAGTCGTCTGAGCTAAGAATACCACAGAGCTGCCTGCTGCACTAAGATGTCTTTGATGAAAAATGACAAATGAGATTGACAGGGGCATGTGAACCATTGCAGCTGTCCCATTTCAGGCGTTCTTCTCCAGGGCGGCTGCTGCTTGGATTTTAGAAGCTGCCGACAGCAGCCATTTAAAGAAATGGACACTGTCGAAATCACCTTAGAATGCAATTTGGAGCAGAGTATCAGTTTGATCAGAATATGTGGACCCTAGCCACCTCACCGTTTCAGCTGGCCTCTTGTGATCTCAATGAATTTCCCCTACTATCTTATATTGCTCTAGTCTATCCTTTACCCTAAACTAAAGAGAGTTTTTCCAAAGTTCAAGGTCTTTAAATATTTCACCTGCTTTAGACACTGTTAATGTAAAATAGTATAGTATTAGTTTGGAAATCCTTGATGTAAATGCATTTTATTACTTAATTGATGAATTATTTATTTATTATTTGTAAAACATTTTAAAATTTGATATACATTGGTAATTCCTATGTGAAGCTCATTAAGATATGCATTACTAGCAACATGAAGGGAGGTATAACTTATGGGGCATTGGGATTCTGTTAGGCAGTCGACGGTTCTGGAGGTAGCACCATTCTGCTATGTGGAGTAATTGCATTGAAACTATTTATAGTTAAAAGCCAGCACCTAGGAGAAACAGGTGGTTAGCTCTCTTTGTTTTTGAGGCCAGCCTTGTCTACCTGAGTAGTTCCAGAACAGTCAGAGCTACACAATAGAGACCGTGTCTCAAAAAAACAAAACAAAAACAAATAGTCCTGCCAACTACATATTATTATACATTAAAACTATACATATTATGTATATTTGAAGTAAGCTGGTAAGTAATATGTTTCCTCATGAATCTGTAAAACTGTCTTACTGTCAACTACTCCTCCTTCTTTGGTCTTCCTCTCTGTTTTAGGTTCCATTTCTCATTCCCAGGTAAGAGCTCACATATTTCACATGCTGATTTTATTACTAAGACTCTCTAATTTAACTATAAATTTGTTATGGCAATCTCTCCAGCTTCTTTTTGGTTAGGATTATTATGTCTATCTGAAGACTTCTGTGTTTCAGATGAAGTTTAAAATGTTTTTCTCTATGTCTGTGAAGAGTGTTGTGGGATTTATTTGGAATTGTATTGACACAGTTTTATTCTTTGGGTAGAATGAACATTTTCACAATATTAATTCTTCCAATCATGAGCATGGGAGATCTTTCCATCTTTTAATGATTGAGTTAACTTCATTCTTCAGAAATTAAAATTCTTATTGTAGAGGTCTTTCATCTCTTTCTAAGTTTTTTTTTCTTGGTATTTTGTGGGACTATTTTGAATGAAAGTATTTCCATGATTTTCTTTTTATTATATTTGTTATAAATATATTGAAAAGCTACAATTTTATAGTTAATTTTGTATTCTGATACTTTACTAGAAGTGATAATCTTTTCTAGAAGTCTTTTGTTGGAACCCTTGGGATTTCTTATGTGTACTATAACATTATCTTCAAATGGGAACCATTTCTTCTTTTCTTGTTTGTGTTCCTTTGATTTATTTTTCTTATCTTATTGCTCTAGTTAGATCTTTATGCATTGTATTGAAAAAGAGTGAAGACAGTAAAGATACTGTCTTGTCTTATTCCTGATTTTAATGGACTTAAATCTTGGCTTTCTCCACTTAAGACTATTTCGGGAATGGGTTTGTTATGCATAGGCTTTCTTATATTGAGCTATGCTTCCTGAACCACAATTGTTTCTAAGCCTTTTGTCATGAAGGCATACTAGACTTTGTGAAATTGTGATTTCTACATCTATTGATATGGTAATACAGTTTTGCCTGTAAGTCTTTATATGCTCCATTTTATTATTGGCTTATATGTGTTAAGCACTCCTGCATCTATGNGGAAATGGGAAATTGGGAATTCCTGGGGTAACGAATAAAGGCATTTTCCCTTTTGAGAAAACTCAGCCAGCAAAGAGAAGGTTGATTTGCCAAGTGGATGAATCCAACAGGAATGGATTCAGTTTGGGAGTTCTTTGCTGAGAATGTTGCATCTATTTTTAAAGAAGCCCCAAAACAATATAGGCTATTGTCATTGCCCTTAATTTCCTGCAAGAACAGGAAGATGCTATTGTTGAAGATGCTACACACTCTGATTACAGGATATGAATAAATCAAGCTACTATTGAACTAAAAGCCTCCCTGCTTAGGGCTAACTCTCCATGAGGGTTAGTCTGAATGTGCTATGTAAGCTGCCAAGAGAAAGAAGCTGTCAACTATCCTACTCAGCTGTAAATCCTGAGAACAAAAATAATGATGTGGCCTATAAGCTATCTCCAATGGTGTAATAGTGGCATTTGTATTTTGTTGGCAACCAACAGCTGTCTAATTGTTATTAAATTCTGCTAAATTGGATGGAAATAGTGTCCGATGTTGCAAATTGAGCCAAGAATCTTTGGCTTGTTAAGTCATAGCTCTTAGAGAAGAACCTACTACTGCTACCATAGTACTAAGCTAATAGAGTTTCCAACTGGCTTCTAAATATGCATCCTTAAATTTACATAGACAAGTGGATCTCTCATATATCATCAACAAGTCTTCTTTTCAAAGCAGATGGAAACTTTTAGAAAAATATGCAACTAGTTAAAATCAGAGAATAAGTGGCTATGGGGTGCCAAGCCCAAATAAGACCTAAATAACAAGCCTCCACCTAAGACGCAAGGAAAATCATGAAATAGTGGATGGAGAGATTGTAAGAGCTTGAGGGCTGGGTCATCTGTTGTAAGGCATCATCCTGTACACAGGAATGGGATATTGCTTCCAGGTATCCTCAACAATATAGTTGCTTGAAAAGACCTGCAGTGACCACACACATCAACATGACAGAACAGATGAAGGAAATTTTGAAAGAGATCTACCCCAGATGATGAACTTTCAAGCAATCAATGGTTGATGAAGGAAAGATAACCTAGTTTTTGTTTTAGTTTTGTTTTGTTTTGTTTCTCAGGGATGAGATACCCAATCCTAAGAGCTAAACTGAACTTGATACTTTTTATATGGGGTGTGTGTGTGTGTGTGTGTTTGTATGTGTATGTGTGTAAAGGTTTATAAAACAAGGTTATTATTAAAGGAGGTGTTAGATGATGTATAGGAGAGGTTGAGGGGTAAGGGAAGTTGGAAGAATGTGAATACAGTGCTATAGAATATAGAATCTTCAAATTAAAAATATATGCATTATTTCATGTATCATTCTGGTAGTGTAAACAGCTACAATTTCTTTTTATACAATATCATATTTTATCATACACTTTGCATGTTTTCATCACTCCGAATTCATGTGTTGGAAGCTGATTGTCAAACCAATAATGTTGGAAGTGACTGATGAGAGGCGTTTGGGTCAGGAGGCCTACACCATCATGAAAGGATGAATGCTGCTATACAAAGAATATTCAGGAATGCTTTAAATTGTTCTGATCTGCCACATGAAAAATAATGTCTCTCTCACACACTGGAAAATGCACTATCCATCCAGCCATTGAGTAATGGGAGCCTAAGACCTCATTTCCAAACAGATCTAATAGGGCGTTGATGCCAGACCTTGCAGTTTGTAGAAGCATGGAAGTGAATGTCTGTTCCTTGCGCATTGCTCTTCCTTTGGTTTTCCTTTGCAACAGGACAGAACATACTAAGGAGTCATGCAATGCGCTTTACCATCACTCATCACCCTTGCACCAGAGATTTCACACTTGCCCTCCAAGGTTCATTCTGGTTTCTGGAACTACCCTCTTTCTCACCCTCTCTGCCTCAGCTTTTGCACCCACCTTGCTGCCTCATACTTTAACGAGTTCAGCTTTTTTCTAAACGTAAGAATGAGACTGTGTAGTTTTGTCTTCCTGTATTTGGCTTTTGTCACTTTTAAAATGCCATACGTGTTCATCTATATTGTACCATAGTAGCTTAGATTTGATGACTAGTAAAGCTGTCTATTGGATATTTGTGTTCCTTTCTTTGAAACCAAGATATATATTTGAGTCTTACAGTTAAGTTCTCGTATCAGTATAAGCTGTTGCAGCAGTATGCTGACTAAGGATACAATTGAGTATTTCTGTATGTGGAAGTCTACTTGCCCAATACCTGTATTTAAAAGGTTGTCTTCTAATTTTTATTCTTGATACTTGTGTTGAAAATCAATTACTTGTAGGTTGATGGATTTGTTTTGATGCTCACTGTTATTTTTACTTTTACTTCATTTCTCCCTTTAAGCCCTCCCGTATACTGCTCCTTGATCTCTTTTAAAATCATGGCCTCTTGAAAGGGAGCGCGGGCACCTTCAGCTTGTGCTCCAGGGTCTCCTGTGCTCTACTGGACCCCGCCTGCCACGTTCCTCCTTTTGTCCCCAGCTCATTGGGCTATCAGCCGTCCCTGTTTAGGTGCTGAGGAACTCCATCTGGACGGGTGAGTGTGTGCTATCCAGGAGTGCAATGTCCCCGAAGAGAGCACAAACCCCCTCCCCCGGCTCCTTCTGCAGGGCTGTCTTTCTTACACACGACCCCCCCTCCCCCAAGCCTGCATGGTCTGCAAGGTCCTTTGATCAGGAACAGTCGTCTGTTCCTACACTAAGGCTACCCACCCTGAGCGGTGAGTGTCTGCCTAATAGGCGGGCCTCAAGGACCCCCAAAGGGAACTCGGACACCTTCAGCTTGCATGGCAGGGTCTCCTGCTTTCTACTAGACCCCGCCCTGCCCCCCAAGTTCACCCTTTTCCCCGCGGGTCATTGGACTATCAGGCGTTCATGCTTTGGTGCTAAGGAGTTTCATCTGGACGGGAAGGGTTCCTGCTTCTACACTGAGGAGATACACCCAGAGAGTTAGTCACAGCAAAGTCTGCACCAAGACACCAGGCCTCTCCTGGCTTCATTTGAAGGAAGAGATGGGAAGGCGCCAATGCAAGAATTCCTCCAACAACCTGAAAGGCAACATGACATCACCAGAATCCAGGGACCCCGAAATAAGAAGAATTGTACACCCCACTCCGGAAGAATTAGAAGAAATTGACTCAAAAGTGAATTATATAAAAATAATAGAGGACCTTAAACAGCAGGTGAAAAACTGCCATAACCAATTAGAGATTACAAACAAAAAGGTAGAGGAAATGAATAAATCGATCAAAGATACCCAAGAAAACTAAGAGAAACAAGAAAAAGCAATCAAACAGGTAAGGGAA
>NW_026067957.1:10561896-10570533 GCF_014885135.2 Alexandromys fortis | reverse complement strand
AACGTGGCGGACAATGAAGGCTGATGAGAAGCCAAGGACAATGGCACTAGGTTTCAATCCTAATACATGAACTGGCTGTGTGGGAGCCTAGCCTGTTTGGATGCTCACCTTCCTGGTCCTGGATAGAAGTGGAAGGACCTTGGACTTCCCGCAGGGCAGGGAACCTGGACTGCTCATCATTCTCGAGAGGGAGGAAGAATGGAGTGGGGGGGAGGGGGAGAGGGATAGGGGAAGGAGGAGGGGGAGATGTGTGAGAGGAAGGGTAGGGAAATGGGAAACGGGGAGGAGGCGGTTATTTTTCAAAAAAATAAATAAATAAATCATGGCCTGTTTTTAAATTAATTGTTACATGTATATATGTATACACAAACATATCTGTAAATACACAAAAAACAGGCTGCTCAGCTGTGTATTATTTTATGTATCTTTCAAGATGAGCATTTGGCGCTGTATAAGCCCTTGCGGTACTCTTCCGTAGCATTCCTCTCAAACTGCTGTTGTCTGTTCTAGTCAGGCTTTGTATTGCTGTTATTAAACAACATGACCAAAACTCATGTTGTGGAGAAAAGGGTTTATGAGACTTACACTTTACCAATGTTCTTCATTACTGAAGGGAGTCATAACAGGAACTCAGACAGGACAAGATTCTGGAAGGCAGGAATTGATACAGAGGCTTTGGTGGGGAGCAGCTTACTGGCTTGCTTCCCATTACTTGCTCAACTCACTTTCTACTAGAACCCAGGACTAGCAGCCCAGCGATGGCACCACCCCCATGGGCTGAGCCTCCCCCATTGGTCACTGAGTGAAAAAATACCTTACAGTTGTATCTCAAGGATTCATTTCCTCCTTCCTCTGATGACTTTATAACTTGTGTCATGTAGACATACAAAATCAGCCAGTACTGGTTCTTTTTCTTGAGGTTACTGTTATGCATACACATAGTGTGCATACCTGTGTACACAAATTATAAATATTATCTGCTGGGTTCATTTTTCCTATTTGTGTACATAAAATTTTAGGGCTGACCTTTGATAACCAATTACAGGGCCCATCTTTGGAAGAAGGTGATTCTCCCTCTTTCAGCAAACACTAATTGCTTGTTCTTATTTGCCTTGGGGTGGAACTCTTTGAGACTTTCCCTGTTCTGAATTAGCATGTTTATTAATAACGCCATTGCTTATGTCTTGTTTAGACAACCAGTTCTAGGAGACACAGCTCACAGCATACTTCCTAGTTCTTGTCATGTTCAGTCCTCTTCTGTGATTTTCCCTGAGCTTTGAATACAGAAGTTGTGCATCTGTTGCTCTTTGCATTGTGTTTAGTTGTGGTTTTCTGTAATGTTTTCCATTGGCTCCAAAGAGAAGCTCCTTTGATGAGTACTGAGAGAGCTGAGAGCTACATTTATCTGTGAGTCTAGCAATAATTTTTATTTAATACTTTTTGTGTTTCCCATATGCTTTTGATTACTATAGCTTTACAGTCTATTTTGAAGCTACTACATCTTCCCTCAAGATAATGAGTAGAATAGTACATTTTAAGCCATGAATTAAAGTAAAATATATCAAGAATCCTTTATTAAATTTAATGTTTATATCTGTACTCTATTTCATATAAAATATTTATTTTATTATGCTACAAATCTTTTTGCAAATTTGTAAATATTGTATTAAGGCAAGATAAATTTTAAAAATACAGTGGGAACTCAAATCTTTTACAATTTTCATATTTTTTCTGAAATTTGAAACCTTTGTTTTCATACATTATTTTATTATATAATATGTCTATATATATTATTTTATAGTTGTAGGCCACTCCCTTTTGACAAAGTATATATATATATATATATATGTATTATATACATATGCATCTTTTTTTACAAGAAGACTATATATATTCTCATATATGGATAAATATGAATAAACATTTGAGAATATGCATTTGTACCAAGCAGATAGAAGAATTTTTCTGTTACATTATTCCATGAACAATTCAGAATAACTGCAACTCATATAGCAAATGTATTCAATTGAGTGTTATATACTAGGTAAACGTTTATGTAATATTATAGCATTTAGTGTAAAGTATTGCTGGTAGAATCAGTCCCAATGACTACTGAAGGACAATCAGCTGCTGCACATACATGAATACACATGATAAATGTATGTAAGTGATTTTTAGGAGGACTTCACATAGTTACTGTAAAAATAAAAAAAAAAAACCTGCTATCTGTAAATTTAAAGAGCATTCTTAAAATACCTAATGTAGAATTAAAATGAAGTCTCAGCATTTGTACAAAGCAAAACAACCTAGAAAACAATGAGGTCTTTTCCATATTCAGTTTTGTCATAGGTTCTTTGGAACATGTCAGTAAAACCATTAGGAACATTTTAGTGTATGAATCAGATCAGGTCAAGATACACTGGACTAAAAACATTCCATGTTAATGATTTTGAACTGTATATTTTGCCTCTATAACAACAGTGAAAGTGTTTCATAATGTTCAGATCAAACAATGTTGATTATATCTGTGTTGTGAAGAACGTTTCTCTTGTCATAATTTAGTTTAAATAATTCTTACAGTAGCTGGATTCTTTTATTGCACAAACATGATGTCTTTGACATTTTTCTTGCACAAAAACAATGTCTTTGTTTTTTATTCTGAGGCAGGGCCTTTTTAATTTAAACTCGATCTTCTGTATTGGCTTTAAATACCAATATATTGTTTATTACCCATCAAGAGACTCTTTTTTTCTGCTATTCAGAATTAAATAAACCAAGACACAACACATGTCTTAAAACCACAATAGTTTATTTATGAGAAGAAAGACAGCCTATCAAACTTTCCACAGGAATTTTAAAAATCCACTGGGACTCCAAGCCTTTCCTTTCTTTCCATTCATATAATTTTGGTTTTGGCTTAACACTTAGTACAATATTCACTTCAAAGGAATATCCCTTGCATTTAAAGTAAACAATCGCTGTTTTACACAGACACTTCATTTTTTCCCTCTGCCCTTTGCCTCTTTTCTTCCATTCTGAGACTTTGCTAGTATTACATTCAAAGCACATCAGATAGAATTTTTTTATACTTTGATATGAAATACAAATTATAGGTAATCAAATTGTTACTTTTTTCATTTTCAATGACTTTTTACATATAGTTTTTTAACATTTTAAAATGATACTTCTATTATAGAGAAGGAGATCCATGAAGTAATTACAATTAGAATGAAATACATTCTAACTTAGGAAACTAAAGTCAGTTTGAGCATGATGTGGGCAAAGAACTTTCATTCTGAAACTCAAATTCTGTGGTACCAGATAAACCAAAACATATGCTGTTGGGTGGCTTTAGTTTCATCCAAAGTGGGTTTCAAAAAATAACTTAAAATCTCACTTCCAAGGAACCTGGTTAACAATAATCAAGTGAAAGTCGACAATGAGTATTTGCAAATTGCAAATCCTGTCACTTGCTCTTCTGTCTTAAAAAGGTTAATAAACCATAGATCTGTCTCTGACAGCCAGCGCTCTCTAAAATATATAAAGTTCCATCGTGTCCGATTCACTGAGATATGAAGACTTAGTTCAGTTCCATTTACACTGAAAATCCCGAAGGATTGCATTCTTCCAATGATTCTGGTTCACAAAACTCTTAATTCGAACAGTATACTTTTAGACAAAATACATTTGGACTTGCCAATAATACAAAGTGCTTTGATGATGATAGTGAAAAGAATCGTTGCCTTGCTTTATAGAAAGATTGTGGAAAGCATTGTCTGAAGGAGTAGACAACGCTGTCTTTGGTCCTGAGGGTGTTCACGGACTCTCCTATTTTTCTCATAGGAAACAATCAAAGTCCTGGGGACAAACAAAGCTGTTCCCAGTCTTACTTCATATTCTTTTTCCAAAGTCATTTGCAAATAGTCTTGAGGGGATTGAAATATGAATTTATAAATATGAATCCCACTCTAGAATATAAACATATTTCAGAATCTCTTAAAATCTAGGATATTTTATTGTTTTTATCCATACATGTTTACTGTAAAGGTATCTTTGCCAATGTGGTACTTATTAATTCTGAATCAACACATGATTATGGCCTGTTCTTGCTCTTGGTCTTACTTGACCTCTCTTTCAATTCATGGTTAGAAGGCAGTAAAATGGAGTATGAAAAGCCCAAATACAGTAGAAATAACTGGGACTTTTAAAAAAATAATTCAGTGGGCACAGAAAGAAAATCAGTTCTCTGTGGTAACTACTAATATCCTGTAACTTTGCTTCCTGCCATCTGACCTACAACCAACACCTTCATTTCTCCTGGGAAATTAAGTTTTAAAAATGCTCTTCCAATTTTTAAACATTATATTTAGGAGAGCTAAGTTTTTGAGATTAAGTATTTTAAAGTTAGACTTTTATTCTGCTAACTTCTAGTTAGTAACTAGGATGAGAAGAGTCACCCATTTTCCCTCTAGGTGCCTCACCTACAAAGTGAGCTTAAGAAACACAAACATTGAGGGGATGGGATGGTTGAGATGGGGCAAGGACACAAAGGGAGAGCATGGAAAGAGATACTTTGATAGAGCGAGCCATTATGGGGATCTGGCACCAAGGAAATCCCCAGGAATCCACAAGGATGACACAAGCAAAAACCCTAAGCATTAGTGGAGAGGGAGCCTAAACTGGCCTTGCCCAGTAGTCAGATTGATAACTATCTTTTTTTTTTAATTGAGAAAAGGAAAAAAAAAATCCACCTCCTCCCAGCCTCCCATTTCCCTCCCCCTCCTCCCACCCTTCTTCCCCTCCCCCCACTCCTCTCTCCCTCTCTCTCCAGACCAAAGAGCAGTCAGAGTTCCCTGCCCTGTGGAAAGTCCAAGGTCCTCCCCCCTCCGTCCATGTCTGGGAAGGTGAACATCCAAACTGGCTAGGCTCCCACTAAGCCTGAACATGAAGTAGGATCAAAACCCAGTGCCATTGTCCTTGGCTTCTCAGCAGCCCTCATTGTCCGCCATATTCAGAGAGTCCGGTTTTATCCCATGCTTTTTCAGTCACAGTCCAGCTGGCTTTGGTGAGCTCCCAATAGATCAGCCCCACTGTCTCAGTGGGTGGGTGCACCCCTCGTGGTCCTGACATCCTTGCTCGTGTTCTCCCTCCATCTGCTCCTCATTGGGACCTTGGGAGCTCTGTCCAGTGCTCCAGTGTGGGTCTCTGTCTCTATCTCCATTCACCACCAGATGAAGGTTCTTAAATGTCACCAGAGAGCCTTCATCCAGCAATGGATGGAAGCAGATGCAGAGATGCACAGCAGCACAGTCTTGAGCTCCCAAAGTCAAGTCAAAGAGAGAAAGGAGCAATAATATGAGCAAAGGGGTCAAGACCATGATGGGGATACCCACTGAAACAGATTGCCTGAGCTAATGGGAGCTCTCCGACTCTGAGCCGACAGTGGGGGAGCTAGCATAGGATTAAAATTCTTCCTCTGAATGTGAGTGACAGTTGTATGGCTGGGCGAAACTGTGGGGCCACTGGCAGTGAGACCAGGATTTATCCCTACTGCTTGTTCTGACTTTTTGGAGCCCATTCTCTTCGGAGGGATACCTTGTTCAGCCTAGATATAGTGGGGAGACCCTTGGTCCTGCCTCAAAGCAAGGTGTTAGACTTTGTTGGCTTTCCATGTGAAGCCTTAACCTCTCTGAGGTGGATGGAAGGTGAGATGGGAGGAGGTGGATGTAGTAGGAGGAGGGGAAGAAACAGGAACTGGAATTGGTATGTCAAATGAGAAAAGATAGTTTTTTAATTAATTAATTAAAAAAGAAACACATATATTTATAATTAACATCTTTGAAATCAGAGAAAGTGTAATAGAATTAAATAACATAACTTGCAATATTATTTGTTTGTTAGTGGTGTAGAGCATGATTTCATGTCTAACACCATGTAATACCCTAATCAATTTTATTTTAATCCCTTGTAGGGTGTTACAGAGTTTAAAAGAGTTAATGCAAATAGTACACCTAGCACAGTAGCTGGCAATAAGCATCTTCTACCACCGTATGTACATCATAGAATCTTTTGATTCTGGTTGAGACTGTCAGATGGGGAGTATCACATCCTGAAGAGGGAGTCAGACTAATCTATGTTACAAAACTCAACAAAATGAGACAGTTAATTGCCTTGACATTTTCATTATATTGTGAAGTCTTAAAAACAGAAACTGAGTTTCCTCGTTTTACTAACTATTACACTTTCACAAACGTTAGGTTACAGTTAGCAAATACTTATGAATCATGTGTCACCTATTTTGTTTATTTTATCTTTTTATCTACAAAACAATAAGAAATATTTCATATACACAGTGGAATTTGTAGACAGCTGTATGGAAAAATGAAACAATAACATTAGAAGGAAACGCAGATGGAACTGGACATTACTATCTTAAATTTAATAAGCCTGAGCTGGAAATACAAATGCTTTTTATGTCTCCTCTTATATGCAGACTGTATATTTCAAACTTTATACACAGTGTGCCTATATGTGTGAGGTTCATAACACTAGGAAGTGGATCATGAGAAGGGGTTTGAAGAAAGAATGAGAGTAGGAAGAGAAGAAGAATGCACGTGACACGGAAGCAAACCAGGACATTGTCTACAAGGAAGAGGGCCAGCACAGCTTGGTGCTTCGGGGAATGCAAATTGGGTTTGAATACAATGACACACAGGTATGAAATACCACAATTAAATTCATTGCTTTATATTCTAAGGTAAAAAACACTTACATGAAAGGGAAATTAGAGAAAGATTAAAAACTAGAAGACACAGTGGTACATACCTGCAGTACTAGTACTCAGGAGCCTGAACCAGGTGGATCTTTAGTATGAAACCTGTCCAGGCTATGTAGTTAGATCTTGAATCCTAAGTATATAAAAATATTAAAGGATCATCAAATTAACCAGTGAAAAAACAAATGAACATTAATCATGCTTGACCAAACCCCCTTTTAAAAAACAATGTTTTCTTTTTTTTTCAGAATTCCATGCAATGCATTTTGATCATATTCATCCCTACTCCAGCTCCACCCAAATTCCCAGCCACCTTCCTACTTACAGAACCTCCTGTTATAAATCTCCCTACTTACCAAATATACCCTGATATCTCATGGGTATCAACAAAGCATGACATATCAAGTTGCAGTAAGAATAAGCACTTTCCCTTGTCCTAAAACTGGGCAAGGTTACCCAGTATGAGCAATAGGTTCTCAAAAGTCAGCTAAGGCATTAGGGACAGTCCCTGCACCTGTTAGTTGTCCCACTTCCAAGCTGCATGGCTGCTACATATATATGAAGGTCCTCGGTAAGTCCCGTGAAGGCTCCCTGATTGTCGGTCAGTCTCTGTGAAATCCTATGAGCTCATGTTAGATGTTTCTGTGGGTTTGTTATGCCCTTGACCCCTTTAGCTTCAACAATCCCTCCTTCCTCTTTTCAACAGGATTCCCAGAGCTCAACCTATTATTTGGTCATGGATCTCTGCATCTGTTTCCATAAGTCACTGGATGAAAGTTTTCTGATGATAATTGAGGTAGTCACCAATCTGGTCACAGTAGATGGCCAGTTCAGATTATGTATCCACTGTTACTAAGAGTCTTGGCTAAGGTCATCCTTATAGATTCCTGGAAGATTCCTTTGCACCTGTTCCTATCTGATTCTGTCACCTCTTCCAGTCATCTCTGTCAGTACTCTGCCCCTCCAACCACTCCCAATCTGATCTTTCATGTTCTCATGCCCGCCTGCCTTCAGTCCACCTATAAGGTCTCTTTTATTTCCTGTTTCAGGGGAAATCTATGTCCTCCTCCATTAACCTTCCCTGCTACTTAGCCTCTCTGGCTTTGTGGATTGTAGCATATTCTTTACTTATCAGCTAATATTCACTTAAAAGTGAAAACATACCATGTTTGTCTTCTGGCTTTTGGTTACTTCACTCAGGATGATTTTTTTTCTAACTCCATCCATTTGCCATCAAATTTCATGATGCCATTGCTTTTAACATTCAGGCAATATTCTATTGTGAAAATGTACCACATTTTCTTTATCTATTCCTAGGTTGTTTTCAGGTTCTGGTTATTACAAATAAAACTGCTATAAACATAGTTGAGCAAGTGTCCTTGTGGTATGATTGAGCATCCTTTGGGTATATGCCCAAGAGTTGTATAGCTTGATCTTGATCTAGACTGGTTTCCAATTTTTTGAAAAACTACAATTTTGATTTCCAAAGTAACTGTATAAGTTTGCACTTCTACCAGCAAAGGAAGAATGCCCCCTTATTCTGTATCCTCTCCAGCATAAATTTTCAACTGTGTCCTTGATCTTAGCCATTCTAACAAGTGTAAGTAATTTGATTTGCTGTTGTCTAAGGGCTAAGGATGTTGAACATTTTTTACCTAAGTCTCTGACTCTTGAGAATTCTCTTTTTAAATCTGTCCCATTTTTTTCAAAACTGGATTATTCTTTTTTTTTTCAGTTTAAACCAAACTCAGTGTGTATTCTTGTTGACACATTTTACTTTTTTTTTGTTTTGTTTTCATTTTCTTTTCTTTTTTTTCTTTTTCTTTTTTTTTATTGAGAATAAGAAAAAAAAGTTTCCGCCT
>NW_026067957.1:10537504-10555367 GCF_014885135.2 Alexandromys fortis | reverse complement strand
CCGAACAGGCTGGGCTGGGAGATGTTATGTGGTCAGAGAGGGAAGGGAGTCAGACGGAGGCGGGGGTAGGGTTGTGGGTGCAAGCTGGGTGGGATAGGAAGAGAGAGGAGGTATCGGGCAGAGTAGCCCCTGAGGATGACCAGGAAGTGTAGGAGGGGTGTCTGAGTTCCCTGTCCCGGGCTGCTGCCGTGGTCAGAAACTCACTCACCCCAGTGATGTCTCTCCTGGTGCCTGGACCGGCTGGATTATTCTTGTTATATAGGTCTTTCACTTGCTTGGTTCTGGTTACCACATGATATTTTATATTATTTGTGGCTATTGTGAAGGTTGTGGTTCCCATGATTTCTTTCTCAACCTATTTATTATTTGTATATTGTATATTATAATTTGTAAATTATAATTATTTTAAGTTAATCTTATATCCAAACACATCACTATGTTCATTTTCACAATGTTAAACCTACTAATCTATGACCATGGGAGGCCTTTTTAACTTCTGATATTATACTTATTTATTTAATGTCTTAAAATTTTATTATACAGATCTTTTAGAACCCTAGTTAAATTTATTTATTTTTTAAAACTTTAGGCTATTATGAATGATATTATTTCTCTCATTTTTTTGGGGATGTTTGCTATTAGTATATAGAAATGCTATTGATTTTTTTTTCTACAAATTTTGTATCCTGCTACGTTGCTGAATATACTAATATGCTTCAGGAGATTTCTGATAGTTTTTTTTTGGCTCTTTTATGTACAGAACCATATTAAATGCAAATAAGGATACCTTCTTTACTTCCTTTCCTGTTTAAGTGTATTTATCTACTAATCTATTCATATTATTAATACTTCAAGCATTATATACTGAACAGGAGTAGAGAGAGTGAACATTCTTGTCTTGTTCCTGATATTAGAGGAAATGCTTTGTGTTTTTTTAACCTTAATGTTGCACATGGGTTTGTATATTTTCAGCATTATGTAAAGTATGTCCTTTATAGTCTTAGATTCTCCTGTACTTTTATCATGAAGTGCTGGTAGACTTTGTCAAAGGCATTTTCTGCATCTGAATAGGTTTTTGTGTGGTTTCTGGCATTTAATCTATGTGATTGTATTTATAAATATTGAACCATCCTTGCATCTCTGGCATTAAATATTATAAATAATACTTTTGGTGGAATTTTAAATTCAGCTTATAATTATTTTAAGTTCAATACTATTAAGTTTATTATAATTATATATTATTTCATAATTTTACAGACTTTTTTTAAAAGCTTGTTTTAAAATGTGTTAAGAAATTTTGGATATACTTTTAACAAAGAGATTGCTCTAATTTATTGGCTTTTTGTATGATTTTAGTATTAGGTAATACTAGACTCATGTAAAGAATTTGAAAATGTTACTTTCTTTTGTCATCCTGAAATGCTTTGAAAAATATTAGTCTTAACTCTCATTAGAAGTACTGAAGAATTTTCCATCATATCTATCTTTCCCTAGATGCCTTTTAGTTGGCAGATTTTTTAAAACAATTATTGCTTGTGTGTCATATATTATTATGGATATCTATAAATTATTTACTTTATCTTGGGGTTATGAAGAAACCTGATACTAGGGAAATTCTCAAGAATCTTAGCACCAGTGGAAGGGGTGCCCAAACTAACCTTCTCCTGTAATCAGATAGGTGAATACCCCATCTATCACCACAGAGCCTTCATCTAGAAACTGATGGAACCAGATGCAGGCCAAGTTCTGGAAATCCAATCTATGAGAGGAAGCAGGGAATATATGAGCTCAGGAGGTGAAGATCATGACGGAGAAATCTACAGAGACAATTGAACCGAGATCATGGAAACTCAGGAACTCTAGATGGACAGCTGTGTAGTCTCCATGGGACTGAATTAGGTCCTCCCTATTGGGAGATAGTGGTGAAGCTTGGACTACCTGAGGCAGTCTTGGCAGTAGAACCAGGATCTATCCCTGGTGCTTGAGCTAGCTTGATAAATACAGTTCTCTATGGTGGAATGCCAAGTTCAATCTTAATGCGGTGGAGAGGGTCTTGGTCCTGACCCAACTTAATGTGCCAGACTTTGTTGACTCTCCATGGGAGCCCTTACTCATTGGGAGGAGTTGGTGCGGTGTGATTTAGGAGAAAGGTGAGGGGGTACAGGAGAAAGGGTAGAAGGAAAAACTGGTTGTAATTTAAAATTACAAAAATAAAAAAAATTAGGTAATATATGTTTAGATATTAATCTACTTCTTTTATATTTTCCAGTTTAGTATAGATTATTAAAATATAACTTATTGAAGTCTGATCTTATGGTGTTTTGAATAGTCTTAGTGTTTGTTGTATGTTTTTCTTTTCATTTCGGATTTTATTTATTTATGTTCTTTCTCTCTTTCTTTTGGTTAATTTGACTGCAGGTTTATCAATCTTGTCATCCTTTTTAAAGAACTAAGTTTTCAATTCACTTATTTTTTATTTTTTATATTCCAATTTTATTAATTTCAGCCATTATTTTGAGTTTCTCTTTTTATGTACTGGTTGGGAAAACTGTTATTTTTCTTTTTTCCTGAGTCTTCAGTGGCATCAGTAAGTTAATATTAGATTTTGCAAATAATTTAATAGATGTCTTTAGTCCTTTCTTTCTATTTTTATTATGTGACATCAATTTTTGTATGTTGTATTTTAACTTTTACTTAATTCTAGGAATTTTTAAAGTTCCATCTTGAGTGTTTCCTTGACCCAATTTTCTTTCAATAGTGTCTTATTTTTTTTCTAGGATTTGTAAAGTTTTTGCAGTTTCTATTGCTGTTGAGATTCAGATTTGTTCATTTGTTATCAGAATTTCAGGATGTTAATTCAATTTTCTTTCATTTGTTGAGATTTACTTTGTTTCCTCATATGTGGATGATTTTGGAGAAAGCTCCTTTTCTTCTAAGAAGAAAATGTATTCTTTAGTGTTTACATGAAATGTTCTGTAAGTATCTTTTGCATCATTTTTTTAATGTTGTCATTTAACTGCAGATTTTCTCTATTTAGCATTTGTCTGGCTGTCTATTGGTGAGAGTAGAATATTGGTGTCACCCACCCTCACTGTTTTGAGTTTAGTCTGGGGTTTTGTATGGAATAGCATCTCTTTGATGAAATTTGGCACTACTGTGTTTAAATGGTCTTTTGGTTTTTCTTTTCTTTCTTTCTTTCCTTTTTTTTTTTTTTTGATGACTATGAAAGATCTTCCCCAACCTCTTCTGTGCTGTGTGTGTGTTTTTGTGTGTGTCTTTTAAGTCTATTCTGGAAGGTATAATAATAACCACATCTACTTTGTCTCCATATGTTATATTATTGGGGAGTTCAGACAATTAACAGTGAATACTACTACTGAAAATGCTTATTGATTTCTGTTATATTATTATGCTGGTGCTTTTTAAGATCATTTTTGTTTAACTGTTCTAGAACTGCTTATTTTTGTCTGTGTCCTTGTGGGTGTGTTTAATCTTCTCTTCACTCTGATATGCTCCTTCTAGTGTGTATCCCCTGTAGAGCTGTCTCCTTAGTTACGAATCTCTCATATTTGTTTTCTTCTTGGAAATCATTTCATTCTTCTATTATAACTGATTTTTCTCTGTGCATAATTGTCTAGGTTGACATCTGTGGTTCTATCAGAACATGTAGAACACCATCCCAGCATTTTCTGGTTTCTAACATCTACATTGAAGTGAAATGATATTCTGAAGTGATTACTTTTATATATGACATGATCTTTCAGTTTTTCAGTTTTAAATGTCCATTATTTGTTCTGTACATTTAGTATTTGATTATTATGAGGTTTGTTTTAAGTCTTGTGTATTTTGTGTTCTTTTTTCTCTCTTACAGCATAAGTAGGTGTCTCTTAGATTAGAAAATTTTCTTCCACATTTTTCCATAATATTTCCTGTGTCTTTCACTTATATACCTGTAATTCATATTTCGTGCATTTTCCAAGGTGGTAATATTTTTTTTTTTGCTTTTAGATTTAACATCTTTGACTGAGTAATCCAATTCTTTTATCGTGTTTTCAATATCAGATATTCTCTATTCACTTGATACAACTATTACTGATAAGGCTTTTCTTTGATTTCATAAGGTATCTCTTGTTGTTTTGAGTTTTATTTTATTTTAATTTTTTAAAAATATTACAATCATTATTAATTCTAATTTCAAAATCTTGATTTGTTATTCCTATTACATTTACCTTCATTTTGAGTATTTTTATCTTGACATTAGTTGTATCCACTTTAAATTTCTTCAATATATTTATAATTACTATTTTGAAATCATTGCTTTATTACTAAGTTCCTTCCTCATGGGGTATTACAGTGATGTTTCTAGTTTCTAGAAAAAGCATATTGCTTTTGTTGTACATGTTGTTTGTTTTTTCCAATGAGATCTGATTCCTATGTGAGATTCCAGGCTGTAAGATGTTTAATGGTTTCCCTAGAGGCACAGTGTTGTGCAGTGACTGCCAGTTTAGTAGTCAAACTGACTCGTACTGGAATCATGAGTTTCAGGACACCATGTGACTACTTGAAGTCTGGCCATACATGCTGCTGTGGGTCTTATCAAGCTTCCTAAACCACTTACAAATATTTTATTTAAGTGGGAAGTACACTTGAATTCACTGGCACGAGACCATTTCCTAAATATAAGTACAGTAGCACAGACACTGAGAGAAACAATTAATAAATGGGACCTCCTGAAACTGAGAAGCTTCTGTAAAGCAAAGGTCAACAAGACAAATCGACAGACTATAGAATGGGAAAAGATCTTCAGTAACCCCACATCAGACAGAGGTCTGATCCCCAAAATATACAAATAATCTAATAAAAAAAATGGAGTGCAGGCCTAAACAGAGAACTCTTATCAGAGGAATCTAAAATGGCTGAAAGACACTTAAAGAAATGATCAACATCCTTAGTCATCAGAGAAATGCAAATCAAAACAACTCTGAGGTGGAAATCTTACACCTGTAAAGAATGACCAAGATCAAAAGCACTGATGGCAACTTATGCTGGGGAGGTTGTGGGGAAAAGGGAACATTTCTGCATTGCTGGTGTGAATGCAAGCTGGTACAACCCCTTTGGATGTCAGTGTGGTGATTTCTCGAAAATTAGGAAACAACCTTCCTCAAAACCCAGTAATTCCACTTTTGGGTATAAATACAAAGGATGCTAAACCGTGCTACAAGGATATGTGCTCAATTATATTCATAGCAGCTTTGTTTGTCATAACCAGAACCTGGAAACAACCTAAATGCCCCTCGAATAAAGAATGGATAAGGAAAATGTGGTATATTTACACAATGGAGTACTACACAGAAAAAAAAAAAACTAATAATAATGACATCTTGAATTTTGCAGGAAAATAGATGGAGCTAGAAAACGTCATTTTGAGTGAGGTAACCGAGACCCAGAAAGACAGTTATTACATGTACTCACTCATAAGTGGTTTTTAAACATAAAATAAAGAAAAAACAGCCTAAAAGTCATAATCCCATGGAACCTAAACAACAATGAGGACCCTAAGAGAGACTTACATAAATCTAATCTACTCTGGAAGTAGAAAACACAAGATCTCCTGAGTAAATTGGGAGCATGGGGACCTTGGGAGAAGGTTGAAGGAGGGGGAAGAGGTAGGGAGGGGAGCACAGAAAAATGTAGAGCTCAATAAAAATCAATAAAAAAGAATTATTTCCTCTTTAACAAAAAACATTTTACTAGCTGCAGCCTGAGGAACCATAATTTAATGGGTAAATGGGACCTCAAGCATATTTCCATATAAGTATGCTGAATGTTTTCATTATGTCTCTAGTTTATTGTTGGTCCCACCTTGAAGTTTAGTAGACATCTTATATTTTTAATATGTCTTCACTATGGATGTATCTAAATATTTCTTCTCTTTTGCTCTGCTTATTAAAGAATAGAGAATTCTGGGTAGTCACATACTCATGTTGTATTATTTGAGTGATGCACTGTTGCAAAAATTATTTCCACATGTTTATTCCAAAACTTACCATCTTCTCTAAGGGAAGTAAGTGGTTACAGTAAGTCAGCCAAGATAACCTAGAACATTGGCCTTTCTGTGGCCTCCTGAAACCTACGAGTGATGGGCTTTGAAGAAACGGCTTGCAGAAGAAAGTAAGGAATACTTGAAAGCAATCCAACTTTTTACAGATTGAAAGAAAGTAGATGGAGGAGGAAAGAGACATCTGATTATGTTTGGCCCTGAGGTTTATAAAGTTCCTAATTCAATGTCAGGATGAATAACCTTTAAAAATAAATATCTAGTTAGAACTGTTTGAGACTTTGCTGATCATATGGTTTCTGTTGCCACAATTCAACTCTACTGTGGATCAAAGGCAGCTTTAGACTACATAAACCGAATGTACCTATGATTCAATAAGACTTTTACAAAATGTATGAGAAGCCAAGTGTAGGGAATATGTTTAAGGCCATAGATTGATGACTCCAGTTCTAGATGAAGACATTGAATTACTATCTTAATGTATTTGTTAAAATAAAATCTTCTATTATTTGCTCAGTATATACTTTGAAAAGTCACGAGCCACTTTTTTTTTTTTCAGTTTCTGTATATCTTTCTATTTGCCTCGTGGTTAATATCTCATTGTGAGGTTGGTCATTTATTTTTCCAATGATAAACATTTTAAGTTTATATTATTTTGTGGATGACAGGTCTTATGTGTGCCGAAGAATGAAATGTATATTGGATGTGCATTTGGTAGAAATTAGTTTTAATAGAACAGTTTTGTCACATGTTTTATTTAAATATCATCCACACGTACATTGCATTCATTTCCTTTTCACCTGCATGGTCATTGCCATAAAATGAAGGAATAATGATCTTGAAAATACTTAGAGGTGGTAACCATAGTTCTCCCTGGGATATCAGTGACTCTCCTTTTCATGGTGATGTATTATTTCTTTTTCTGCATGGAGACTCTTACTAGCCTTCCAATGACATAAGATTGACATTCCTTTATAAGCTTCTTGTTTGATATTCTTTAATTAACCTCACCATTCATAGTGTCCTACTTGTGGGAAATGTGTGTTGAAGCAACTAACATAGTTGTGTCATGCATGACTGCAGAAAGTGTGCTCATGCTTTTTTTTTTTGTTGTTGTTAACTAGCACAATACTGTGACCGTAAACATGCATTTCACTTTGATTCAACGTGTTTAATATGTTCACTGACTATGTTCTTCCTGCAACTGGAAAGGTAGAGGCAAATTCTAGGGGTTTGTTTTATTACACACGTGGAGAATGTGCAAATAGTTATGACTTTATTTTTTCCATAGATTTATAAGTCACAGTTTTCCTCTCAGAAGTAACTCTATTGGCACTACTACAAACTTCGTAAACAAGGGAATAATGCTTTGAAGTAAAAATGTCTGGTTTTGTTCATGCAATACACAGTCAAGCATTATGTATATTTTTGTTCATGCAGTACACAGTCAAGCATTATGTATATTTTTGTTCATGCAGTACACAGTCAAGCATTATGTATATTTTTGCTCGTTTTGCCTACTACTGTCTATGCATTAGGTACTAGAATTGTCTCCATGATTAGATGCTTTTCAGGCATTTGTCTTAAATTAAATTTCCATATGTTTAAGGCAATGAGTTACAAACACAGAATTTTGACATTCACATGCATTTTATTCTGTTGCAAACTTCTATAGCATCTGTAATTATTTAATGATCAAAACAGTACTTGATTTTGTCAATATTGTTTTTTCCAACTACCATATGAAAGTGGAGATGTCCTCTTTCCCCTTTTTCTCATATTAATTATCACATGAAATTGAAAAACAGAGGGAAATAAGTTTTCACTCTTATGCAATTATTGTTTGGCATCCCAATCTGAGAAGCCTTGAGCTAAATGAACAGTACTACATTATTTTTGTTTGTTTTTATTTTTGGTGTTTTGTTTGTTCAAGACAGGGTTTCTCTGTGTAACAGCCCTAACTGTCGTGTTGTAGGTCAGGCTGGCTTATAACCCAAAAAGTCCTCCTGCCACTGCCTCCCAAGTGCAGGGATTAAAGGTGCATGCCACCACAGAAGTACCACTTTTATAAATACAAAAATCAAATTTAAAGTTAGATTTTTTGTGAGATCTCTGCAAATCAACTTACTATAAGTTAATAATAGTTATAATTTCTACATTTATCATAAAGGAGCACTAAATACCTACTTTGCTAGACACCTGGCTTACACAAGACTCTGAAAACATACTATTCATCTGTCCCAATGCTCATAAATAAAAATAACATCATATTTCAACAAAATAGATTCACAGACTCTTCTATACTTCAATATTACCACGTTCTAAACTAATTTTATTTCATTTCATTTTAAAAATTAAAAACTTATAAAACATCCCAAATAATACTTTACTTTATTTAATACCCATTTATGCATCTGATTTTCGAAATTGCAAGTTAAGAATGGTAGCTCTATTGTCTGTTTGTGGCCAGAATGACTATATGGAGAAGAAAACATGAAGTCTGCAAGAATAGTAAATAAAATTCCACTAGGAGATTATAAAGGAAAGCTCTACCTAAGGTCCATGTTAGATGTTAAACTTTAATAAGATCATATAAATGACAAGATTTTTGAAAGAAAAATCTAGTTGGTTTAAGTGAGTCATTTAAGCTTCTAAAGGAAGAAGAAAAGCAATAAATAGCAAAAAATAGTGGGCTAAGCTACTAGACTGAAGACAAATGTTGGTAAGGCTCAGAGAGCAGAGGATTGGGCAACAGAAAACTTCATATGATGGATGTCGAAATAACCCAAAGGTTCCATGAAGTAAAGAACTAAATGTTGGGAGGATGTAGAGATTTTCTTGAAATGTTAATATCTTTATAATAAGGAAAGTTGGAATTATATTATAGTGGATCAAGGAAGTTAAGAAGAGAGTCAACAGTCAAATGGGCCTATGAAAGGCTCAATTTTGTAATAATTTCTGTTCAGTCTGATTTTGAATGTATTAATATCTAAGTAGCCACTCCGTGACTTCAGGTGAGCACTCTCCTGGACTCCCGTCCTGCCTTCTTTTGTGGAGACAAACACTAGGGCTCATGCTCCTCTTTTTTCCCTTGAGATGATATCAGAATTTTCCTCAGTGTTCTCTAGGAAGAAGTCCATTTTTGAAATTTATAGCTCATAATTTAACTAGTATTTTGTATTCCTGTATACCTTATATAATGTCATGTTTTTCCCTTTTCAGGATTGTGGGAGACTGAGTGAATTATATTAGAATTTTTTCTCAGACTATGGCAATGAAAATTTACTCTAATTCTGTGCTCCTTTCTTGCCCATCAAGCTATTTTCTTACATCAATTTTCTCTCAATTGCAATCATTACTGTGCCATTGTCTTCCAATATTATGCTTTAGGGCCACTTGGTTTTTATGATTTCCACCACAATTATTTAATGATAACATTTACTGAGAATCTTTTCCTAGAAGACTTTATACATGCTGTATTTCATGTAGTTCAGTGGATCAAAGGAAGGCAATTTAAAACTCTTCTGTCAGATTTTTAGTTTGTATTTTTGTCTCTCAGGGGTTTCTCTCTCTGGGACTTGGATGGAGTTATAGGCCTTGTGCCAGCTGGAAGCCGGACTGATTTCTATGACTGGAGCCACAGCACTCATAAGTTAGTATAGAATTACGGTGGTTTTCTGTTTTCCATTAAGCATTTAAGAAGCACTCAAATGTGATCAGAATTTTGCAATGTAAGTTCTCTATAACACTGGCAGCCCTGGACCAGTGACACAAAAATGGGAAGCACAATGAACAGCCACATTTGGAGAGTCTCAGAGCTGTGTGAAATTTGGGCGAGAGTGATGGAAGGTCACACATCCAAGAGTAGATAGTGAAAACAAAAATGGACTTGTTGAGATTTTAAAAAGAGGACAAGAAGTTGGATAGATGGAGCAGGATATGGATCATGGAGGAGTCCTGGTGGGTGAATCTGATCAAATCACATTGTGATAAATCCTCAGCAAATATTTAACAGTGATTATGTGGCATAGATGCTTCATAATAAAATCAGACTGGTACAGTGGTCGTGAAAGGGAGCAATGTGCACAGCAAGTCAACTGGGACATGCTAAAGGAGGATTTTCCTTGTGTTATAGCTGCCCTATTTGTGGCAAGTTTGTACCTATCTATAAATAAAATTATTTCCCTGGATTACTAATGCTCTCTCCCAGTGCTTATCTTTCTTCTACCTGTGAGAGCCTCATCCCCATATATTTTTATCAAAATCTTATCTCCCTCTCTTTCTTCCTATTCTCTCACACTCACCTNACACACACACACATCATCTTTCTTATGTAGTTTTTTCCAGTAAATATTAGGAGTGAATATATTAGTCAAATTTTCTCACAATTTCTAGGACTCAATGTGATGTCTTAACTGTAATATATTGAAAGAATCAGAAAATTCTTGAATGGAATAATATGGCATGATGATAATTAAATCCCACCAACCCCTTTTTTAGATTTTTCTTCTAGCTTGTCTCCATTCCTTTGTGTCAAATACCTATACTATCTAGCACAGACCTCCAGTAGCCACACTGCGCTGGGACTTGATGGATTTTACTATCCTTGCTGTCTTCCATTAAGATCATGTCAGACTTATTTTTATTCTGGTTAGCAGCTTGCTTACAACAACTCTTTCTTCTAACCTACCTTCATTCCCTGGGGATTGGATGTTTCGTATGGACCTCAATAGTCTTTGATTTGTACTGTAAATCTACTTGAACTTCCCTCCTAGCCTAACTCCATTCTTTTCTATCATGTGCTGACTTGTGGAAATGCACTTTCTACTATGCTCCTTGCAGCCACCACACTGTCCTAGGATACAGAGATGGCAACAGAAACCAAAAGGCAGAATGCCCACCCGACAAAGACAAGGCTAGTTAGTGACACCAAGAGATCTCTCTAAAGTCATAACTCCAGAAACCTAGATCCCAGTACAAAAACATAACCATCAACCCCAAGAAAATATGTATCCAGAACATGTCAATAATGCTATTGCAGTTGGTGTTCAGAAATGCAATGTATCTTCATCATAGGACAAAGACTTAAAAAAGCAGCCATGAATATGTCCAAAGAGGACATGAATAAAATAATAAAAAATTCAAGACATGAAAGCAGAATTTAACAAAGAAATAGTATCTCTGCCCCTCACATGCACACAGAAAATTAAATAAAGTTGCAAATGAAAATTTTAGAATGTCAAAGAAAAAACTCAGAGGTAGCCTCACCAACAGATTACTGAAAATGGAAGGAAGAATCACAGGTGTTGAAGATAAGGTAAAAGAACAAATGGATAGGCCAGACAAAGAAATGTTAAACCTAAAATAATCCAGGCACAAAACATGCAGGAAACCTGAGACATAATAAAAATACCAAATTTATAAATAATGGGGATAGAAGAAATAAAAAACCTAGAACAAAGAGACAGAAAATATATTTTTTAAAAATTAAGGAAGTTCCCCTAATCTAAAGTAGGAGGCCTCTATCAAAGAAAAAAGAAAAGCAGAGATTATCAAATTCCCCATGATAATAATCAAAACACTAAATGTACAGAACAAAGAAAGTATATTAGAAGTTACAAGAGAAAAATGTCATGTAATATATAAAGACAGGCCCATAAGAATAACACTTGACTTTTCAGGGGACATTCTGGAAGCCAGAACAGCCTGGATGGATTTTGTTCAAACTTTTAGAATACCACAGATGCCAGCCCAGACTACAATACCCATCAAGACTATCAATCACAATTATCAAGAAAAATATTCAAATATTTCACAATAAAACCAAATTTATAGAATTTTCTACCCCAGTACAAATCTATACAAAGTAATAGAAAGAAGACTTCAGTCTGAAGAGGTTAAACACACCCATTAAGACATAAGGAGTGAAAAACACAAACAAAAATAATATTCTTTTTTCTCAGAAGCTCATGTAACTTTCTCCAAAATTGACTGCATCCTTGATAGAAAAGAAGGTCTTAAATCATGTAATAAAACTGAAATAATGCCATGCATCTAATTGACCACTATGATATCTATAACAACAGAAAGTGTGCAAACTCATGGAAGAAAAAACCCTCACTACTTAATTAAAAATGGATCAAGATTTTAAGATTTTAGAATTGAATGGAAAGGAAAGCATAACATGCCCCAAACCTATAAGAAAAAAATAAATGCAATTCTAAGAGAGAAGTTCAAACTTCTAAGAGCCTGCATAAAGTAATTGGGAAAATATCATATTAACAAATTAGTGACAACACCTTAAATGTCTAGATCAAGAAGAAAAAACAATAACCAGAGGATGCCAAGAAATAATCAAACTCACAGATCAAATCAATGAAATAGAAAGAAACAAACAAAATAATACAAATCAATCAAATGAAGAGTTGGCTCTAAGAGAAAATCAATATATTGATCAATAAACGCTAAGTCAAATTAACAAAAAGATGGAGAGAAACAACTAAAATTAAAAATTATAGATGCAAAGGAGGGCATTACAAACAACACTGAGAAAATTCAAAGAATAAGAAAGATATTAAATATCTTTAAACATTTGTATTCCACCCCAACTGGAAACCTGAAAGAAATGAATAATTTTCAAATTTATGTTACCTACCATAATTAAATCAATGTCAAATAACAACTGAAAAAGAAAAATAACTCCTAGTGATATAAAACATTAATTAAAAATTTCCAAATCTAAATAAGTAAATAAAAGCCTAAGGCCAGATGGATTAAGCATAAGATTCTAAAGATCTTCAATTAAGAATTAGTGACAATATTCCTCAAATTATTTTACAAAATAGAAGCTGAAGGAGCATTTTTCTATTTCTTTATGTGAGATTACTGTTATCTTGATGCTAAACCCACATAAACCCCCCCAAAAAAACAAAATTATAGACCAATATCCCTTGTGAACATAGATTAAAAAATTCTCAATACAATACTAGCAAAGTGAATCCAAGAACACGTCAAAAGAATAATCTATTATGATCAAACTTATTTCATCCTAGAGATGAAAGGATGGTTTTGCATATTAAAATCAATAAATATAATCCACCACATGAACAGACTGAAAGAAAAATATAACACATGATTATGGCATGAGGTGAGATTGAGTCCTTTGACAAAATGCAACACCCCTTTATGATAATGTCCTGGAGAATGTAGGTATACAGGGGATATACCACAACATAATAAAAGAAAATGCATAGGAAGCACATAGCCACTATCCATCTAAATGGAGAAAAACCTCAAAGCATTTTCACTAAAATCAGGAACAAGACAAAGTTATTAATTCTCTCTATACATATTCAATATAGTACTTGACACCTTAGCTAGAGCAATAAGACAACTGAGATACAAATAGGAAAGCAAGAAGTTAAAGTATCTTTATTTGCAGATGATATGATTTTTATAAACAGAAGACCCTAAAAAATTTACCAGAAATCTTCTATAGTGGAAAAATATTTTCAACAAAGTGGCTTGATATAAATGTAATATATAAAAATCAGTAGCCATCCTATATATAAACAACAAACAGACTGATGAAGAAATCAGGGAGACAGTGCCTTTCATAATAGAAGCACATGGAAACCCTCACACAAATAAAGTATTGTAGTATAACTCTAACCAAGCATGGTGTTGGAGGTCCTTCTGTATTTGTGTTGCTTTCATTGGTCATTAAAAAACACTGCCTTGGCCTAGTTGATAAGGTAAAACTCAGGTAGGCAGGGAAGACAGAACAGAATTCTGGGAAGAAGAGCAGAGTCAGGAAGATGCCATGAAGCTCTGGCCCAAGACGGACGTAGGTTAGAATCTTTCCTGGTAAGCCACAACCTCGTGGTGCTACACAGATTATTAGAAATGGGTTAGATCAAGATGTGAGAGTTAGCCAATAAGAGGCTAGAGCTAATGGGCCAGGCAGTGTTTTAATTAATATAATTTCTGTGTGTTTATTTTGGGGGTTAAGCTAGCCAGGCTGTGGGACACAGCCCATCCCTCCTACTACACAAGCACATAAAAGACTTGTATAATTTTAAGACATTGAAGAAAGAACCTTAAGAAGACACCAGAAGATGGAAAGAACCCCCATGATCATGGACCAATGGGATTAATATTGTGAACATGAACATCTTCTCCAAAGCAGTCCGCACATTCAAATATTGTCCATATCAAAATTCCAACACGACAAACATCCTCTCCAAAGCAGTACACACACTCAGGTACACTTCACATCAAGATTCCAATACAATCTTCACTGAAATTGGAAAATATCCTTAACTGTATAAGAAAACAAAAAATTCAAGCATAGCTAAAACAATCCTGAATAATAATGATAATAATTATTAATAATATCAAAATCAGCTAGAGGTATTATTATCCCAAATTTCAAGTTTTAAGACAGAGGTATAGTAGTAAAAACAGCATGGTATCAGCATAAATATAGACACATTGATCAAAGAAACTGACTTGAAGACAGACAAGTTCACATGTCAATGTACACCTGATTTTTTTTTTTTTGATAAAAAAGCCAAAGATACACACTGGAAAAAAGACAGCAATTTCAACAAATGGTGTCTGCCCAACTGCTTGATGGCACTTACAATAGTGCAAAGAGATCCACATTTATTACCCTGCATAAAACCACCTCCGATGTTTCAAGATGTTAACAGAAAACCAGTCACCTGAATCTAATTGGGAAAAAAAAGCTGAGGAATAGTCTTAAACTCATAGACACAGAAGAGGGCATTTTTCCCCCTTTGGTTTTCTGATTCAGGGTTTATCTGTGTAACAGCCCTAGTTGTCCTGGAATTAGATCTTGTAGATCAGGTTGACTTCAAACTCACAGAGATTTACCTGTCTCTGCCTTCTGAGTGCTGGGATTAAGGGAATGTGCCCACCACTGCCCGGTTAAAAGGGCATTCTGAACAGAACTCTAATAGCACAGGCACTAAGAAAAAACAATTAATAAATAGAGCCTTATGAACCTGAAGAGGTTTTGTACAGCAAAGGATTCTATCATTCAGGCAAAGCATCAAGCTCCCAAATGAGAAAATAAATTTTCCAATACTACATATGATAGATCATTTGGTATCTAAAATATATGAAGATTTAAACAAACTGAAGAAAAAACAAAAATAACCCAACTAAAACATTAGTTACAAAACTAAGCAGAAAGTTCTCAAAAGATGAAATGCAAATGGCTGAGAAACACTTAAAGAAATGATTAACATCCTTATCCACCAGGAAAATGCAAACTAAAACTACCTTGAGATTTCATATTATATCTTTCAGAATGGCCAAGATAAATACAATGAACAACAGTACGTGTCATGAATGCTGGGAAAGTGGAACACGTCTTCATTGCTGGTGGGAGTGCAACTTGTATAGCCACTCTGAAAATCAGTGTGGCAGTTCCTGAAGAAGCTAGGATTCCATCTATCTGGAGATATAGCTATGCCATTCTTGGGAATATATGCGAAGGCATCTGTCATTCTACTGAAATATTACCCATTCATATTTATTGCTGCTCTTTTCATAATATCCAGAAATTAGAAACAGCATAGTTGCCCATCAATGGATAAGAAAAAGGTTCAATATTTAAACAATGGAATAATATTTAGCTGTTTAAGAGAAAAAATCCTGAAATGTATAAGTTAGTGTGCAAACTGAGACTGCTCATTCATTTCCTGAACATCCAGACCCAAGTAATCACACAGAAATTATATTAATTGCAACATTGTTTGCATATTTATATCTAGCTCTTACATCTTAAATTAACTCATTTCTATTAATATTTGTATCTCCTCAGGGCTGTGGTCTACCAGTAAGTGTCCAGTATCTTTCTCCCTTGACAGCTACATGGTGTCACCCTGACTTTGCCTTCTTTTTCCCTGCATTCAGTTTAGTTTTCCTGCCTAACTCTATTCTGCCCTGTCATAGGCCAAAGAAGCTTCCTTATTATCCAATGGAAATAAAACATATTCACAGCATACAGAAGGGAATCCCACATCATTAGTGGGTAGAAGTAAGGAAAAAATATCATCCTGAGTAAGGTAGTCCAGGGTCTTTTGTTTCTCTTTTTTCTTATGTGTGGATATTAGCTTTTAAGTCTTCAATATGTGTGGACAATCTGAATGACCATAGAGGCTAAGTACCTCCTACGGGATCAGGGGAGAAGTTTAAGACCACTTTGGGACTGAATGGCCCTTTCACAGGGGTCATATATCTGATGTCCTGCACATCAGACATTTACAGTATGATTCACAAAAGTAGCAAAATTACACTTATGACATAACAACAAAATAATTTTATGGTTAGGGTCATGAAGAACTGTATTAAAGGGTTGCAGCTTAGGAAAACTGAGAAGCACTAGACGGGGGAAGAGAGAAGATCTAGCTAGTAAAGGAAAATAGAATATATTGCTATGGAGAGACAAACAGGAAGCCAGAATAGGAAGATTAAATAAGGAGCATCATGGAAGAGATGCGTAAAAAAAAGGAATATGTGAAGGAAGAAATAACACTAAAGGTCATATAAAATATGGAAATTAAGTATTATAGAAGCTTTCTAGAATATATATGAATATGAAAGAAATCTAATTGGAGTCACCAAATAATAGGGAGGCAATGCCCCAACTAGATATCTTAAGCCACTAAATAAAACTTTTAGTGCCAGCAATGTGTTATATCTTGTTGAGTTTTTGGTCAAAGGGGTCCTCTGAAGCTATCCACATATCTCAGGCTATTTCCAAGGCTATTGTTCTCTCTATGAGTTGATGGTAAGGGTAAGGTCCTACTGCTGAAGATAACTCTTAACACATGACATTTAAAATGAAGAGGTTGAGCTGGTATATAGCTAGAAGTTTTACCCCGCTGGGTAGCATTCAATGAACTAGAAGGTACTCTGAATGCTACTAGAAGATGTCATCAGTCTCTCCAGTCTCTCTCAGCTACAAATCCTGTGACCTAAAACAGTGAAATGCCTGTACTGGTGCAAAAGTGGAATAGATATTATAGAAATAAACAACTGCTTTCTGGTTTGATATAAGGCCCATTTCAAGAGACGGAACCCATATCTGACATGACTAATGTAGCCAAGGACCTCCTAAAGGAACACAGCAATGTAGTAAATCCTAATGATATGCTGCTATGCCATAGATCAATGCTTTACTTATAAAAGAAGCTTATTTTGGTGATAAGGGTGAGCTAGCATGGAGACCCACAAATGAAGGATGTGTAGAGAGGAGGAAACTTTGGAGCACTAAGTTATAAATGTGATTTCCTTATAAAATTCCACCCTTCAAGTCTCAGGAACCTATGCAGAAGATGAGGAAGTGAGATTATAAGAGCCGGAGATTATGAAAGCCTCCAATAAATCAGCGGTTTTGTGATTGTGTGTGTTTCTTTTACTTTTGGCTTGAGTTGATTTTTGTTTATTTGCTTGTTTGTTTATCTTTAGAAAGAAAAAGAGAAGGAACATAAAGTTGGGAGTATCAGAATTTGGGAAAAACTGGGGAGAGGAAATATCAAAATTTATTGTATGATTTTTTTCAATAAAAAACAATCAACTGTTGCTGAACAACGGTAGCTCACTCTTTTAATCCCAGTACTCAGGAGGCAGAAGCAGGTGAATCTCTATGACTTGGAGACCAATATTGTCTACAGAGGTAGCTCCAGGACAGCCAGGGCTACTCAGAGAAAGCCAAAACAAGAGAGAGAGAGAGAGAGAGAGAGAGAGAGAGAGAGAGAGAGAGAGAGAGAG
>NW_026067957.1:10472313-10529979 GCF_014885135.2 Alexandromys fortis | reverse complement strand
TCTCTTCACTTCCTGCTCCGCCGGAGACTAGACTCCCTTCCTGGTTGTGCAGATGGCTGTTGTCTGGGACGGCTGTTGTCTGTAAGTTTTTTTCCCCTTTAAATAAATAACACCCTATTAATCATAACTCCAAACTGGTGTGGCCTTGTTCGTGACTTACGCCTCCATAGCCCTGTCTGTATTTATGTGTTTTTAGTTACCCCATCAAGCAATGGCAAATCCTAACATGTAGTGTGAAGAGATCTAATGGGGCTGAGGGAAGATGATTCCAGCTTGTACTGATAGACACAATCTTTGGCCCCTAAGTTATTTGCGGTCATGAATCAAGATCCAAACCACAAGTATGACAATGCCTTGAGCCATACTAGTCAGGAAGTACTTTCTAGTGTGACCAAATTAAGGCCCAGCCCACATTGCTCTGGAGTGTTCAGGACTCCCTTAACCCTTTTATGTCTGGCTAATATCACAATGTGCCCTCCATATGTGAAGCCAGTTAAATCAAAAGCTGTCTTTTTCCATTCTAAAGTATTTATTTACTATACTGAGTTGTTAACTGTGATATATGAAGGTAAAACTACATGTGGAATACAATGTGATGCTCTGAATCAGAATCAGAAACAAAACAAGAGCATTGCTTTTAAAAACGACTCCTAACAGAGCACTCTTCATAGCAAATAAGTCATATTACTTATGTTATTGGAGAAGCCTTTCCAGTGTTGATCTAGCTGGGAATAATGTATTCTCTTTTAGCTTGGAAGGACAAAAGTCCCACAGAATCCCGAGACCCCCTTTAAGCAGGACGGTTGCTGGGATAGTGGCCTTTGTGTTCCAAGTCTCACAGTTAAAGAGACATCACTATAATCACATTATCTGTCAATAGACTGACTTATTTATTACTTTTCTTTCTGAACAATCTTGGTAAGTCAAGTAATTCAATTAATTGAGCATTATTTTGTTTCTTATACTTAGGGATTTGGACTTTAGTGTTATTAAAGAGCACCTTTGTGCTTCAAAAGAAAAATGTCCTTTGGCTAATTTTTACTTTTCTCGCAAGAGAAAGCTCAGACTCAAGAATATATTCTCAAGAAAATGGAGGAAGCCCTGGGAGAACTTATTACAAACAATTTAGCTTTCCTTTGGAGAATACTAATTTAGGGTGTACAATGAGTGTGGTTATTTCCAACTCTAAAAGTCAGAAATGAAGTCACTTGATAGTTTTGGTCTGTGAATCAACAAAAGGTTTTGTTCCTAGATACTTGTTTCAATGATAAAGGAAGACCTGTGAGTTTTCCCTCTACCAGTACACCTTCACAGCCACCTCAGGGAAACACTGTTGTTTCTTGGGACTGTTGGTGTCACTTCCTACTGCTCTCCTTCCTTTGCTTTTGCTCCCCATTAGATGCCATTTGTTGTCCTGATCTGACTCTGGAAACTGCACTTCTGTATAAACTAGCACAGGTTCTTCTCCCATTTCTATGCCCGAGAGCACTGTGCCTATTGATTGAATTGAGACCAGTCCCTTACTTTGTAGTTTATGTTGAACTTGAACCACAGAGGAGATATTGGTAAGAAACAATCACGTGTTAAGAAGAAAATGATGCTATCCACACTAATCAGGCTGTTTCACAAAAACAGTAAGGCTCTGTGGAAAATCCAGTTCTCTGTGTTGCCCTTTATTTCAGGGATATTTGCAGCTGTGCCCAAGTTTGGGTTCCTCTTCATTTTGTTCTCCCCTTTACATTTGCTGTCAGGCGGGAGGAGCAGTTCTTACTGCTGCCAACAACTGCATCTGACACCACCCTGCTTTACCCCTAGGCTTGCTGCTGTCCTTGTCAGCACTCTGTTAAAGACTTGAACTTTAGTCATGGTTAGATCATTCACTAGCTATCAAAATGTTAAGAGAATAGTAATTAATACTACAGAACTCACCATTTTAAGTATCTCATTTAGTGGTTTTAGTATATTCATGTTGTGAAACTACCTCAGTCTGAATCTAAAATATTCTTGAGACTAGCATCATCAGTAGGCATTCTTGAGTTTTCCCTGCTCCAAGTATGTCCAAAGACTAGTCTGGAATTATACACTGTCTCCATTTCTGTCAATTTCAGTATTGCAAGAATTATCTCCACTGTAGTGTGTATTTTATTCCTTTTTTTAACTCGTGATATTTAGTTTTATGGATTTATTATATTTATGTCATTTCTACCTCTGAGCTATTGTTGATCCTGTCCTGTGAAAGAATACTCATGATCAGTTCTTTAGAATGAGCCTGCGGTTTTCATTCTCTTAGGAGTTATACCTAGGAGTAGTTTTGCTGAATCACAAAACTGACTGTTTTTTGTACTTTCATCATCCTTCTCAAATTACAAAGAACTGAAGGCACCAGACTGCATAAGTGCGATCAAATATGCAGGAAGGAGAGGAAGAACATCTTCTGAACAAGATCAGCATGAGAGGCATGGCTTTGCACATTTAAGACATAGTCATTTTATCTTAGAGCAGTTTAGGAAAATTATGAAATAGTATTTTGAGACTCTGTGCATTTTCCCTTTCCTTTCATGGAAACATAAGTTGTCACTTATCTTTGTAATATAGTATTTCTCTTTTAAGATTTCTGTTTGCCTCTGGTTTATGCAACTCCAATATCGTATTGTAACTTTGTATGCTTCTCCTTCTTAATAGTTGTGAGATTCTGTGATCTTGGGCTTTAATGATTGTCATTAGTTTTTGAAATATATTTAGCAGCTATTACATAAAACATTGTTCTACCTCATTCTCTCTTCTACTTCTAACACTAAAATTTTGCAAATACGACAACGGCCCAAGTCACACAGTTCTTGATAGTCCTGTTCTGTATGTTTTCATTATTCATTTCCATTTGCCTTTGGTTTAAAAATCTCTATTGATCTATTTCCAAATTCACTGATTATTTCTTTTGGCATATGTGGCCTGCTCCTGTGTTTATCAAAGATAGCCTTCATCTCTCCGACTTGTCTTCTCCTAGCAGCTATCATTTTCCAGTCTTCTTAGCGAGAAGTGGGACTTCATGCACACCTTCCTACTCAATCCTGAGATTGTGTATGGCTTGTGCTTACATAGATCTCACATCTGCTGTCGTTACTGCTGTGATCGCTATGAGTTCTTATGTATATCTATGAAGCTGTATCTGGAGAATGTTTCCAATGTCAGCCTTGAGACTTCAGTTATGTGTGCTGCATTTGGAATATCGATAGTGGCCAGGAAATTAGAGGAGAAGAACTGGGGAGTTTGAAGAGAAGAAAGACAGAATGCAGTAGTACAAAAAGCTAAGG
This sequence comes from Alexandromys fortis, assembly GCF_014885135.2. NCBI lineage: Eukaryota > Metazoa > Chordata > Mammalia > Rodentia > Cricetidae > Alexandromys > Alexandromys fortis. The sequence continues at coordinate 10,526,668 of NW_026067957.1, read as the reverse complement.
AAGAATAATGGAAAAGAAAGAATTAGAAAGGATAAGGAATGTGAGGGCAGGATTGAGGAGGCAATGCTTAGAGGGATAAGGGGTGAAAAGACATTTTGAAGAGTCATATAGAAAGCTACTGCAGTAGAGGTTTCCTAAAATATATACATATCCAAAAATAAGAGTTCAACTGGAGTTATACTAAAATAGGACAACAAAGCCCTTACTAGACACCATAAGATAAAATATAAAATCCTAGAAGCAGAAACGGGAATCCCCGGGATTTGTTGGCCAGTATGTCCCATAATCCTCCAGACATTACAGACCCCCCCCCCAATAATAATGCTTCGTTGTAAGACCATGCTCCTGAGTACACCACACACATAAATTGTAGAACATGAAGAAACCAAACTGCACTGACACAAAAGTTTCATCCCTACTGGACTGTTTTCTACTCCAGGAGAAAAGCAAGCATAAATCTTACCCAGGTGTGAATTCTATGAACTACAGTACTTTGATGGGATTAAGACTCAGTCAACATGAGGGAACTTATGACTGCATTTTTGAATGGGTCAGGAACCTGAAGGTAGTGAGGTCGTATTCCCTTGGAAAGGACATCATATTAAAACAACTACTAAAGACTACCATAGTACATGTAAATTAGCACATCTCTCAACCCTATTCAGAGAAGGTTCATTTTGTAATAGTGATTAACATGGAGAACCAAAAACTGGTCAAAGTGCAGCAAAGAAGAGGCTGAAATTCTCAGCCCTAAATGGGACATGTATATCACACCTCCTCTTCCCAAGGCTCAGAGATCATTCAAGAAGAGGAGACATAAATACTGTAAGAGTCAGAGGTAGTAGACGAAGCTATTGATTTTAAATTCTCCTTGTGTAGTATATTGCTCTGTGTTATCTTTGGGATCCTCAGTGATACTTTGAGTTTTTTCCTTTGAGCTATCATATTTCCATGCATATTCATGATCTTGTGGTCTGGCATACATCTGTGCATTGGAAGACGTAGGAATCTTTTTTATGTAGTTTCAGAATGGCTTTAACTTAACAGTGTGCCTGTAAGTTAAAGACTCTGGTTATGCTGGTGAGGAATGAATGCTTTGAGAGTCTTTGGTGAGCTTGCTTGTCCACTTGTTCAGTGAGATAGAGGGTTTCATGGCAACAGGACCCCACTTAGTTTATGAATCTTAGAAGACAGGTTTGGCACTTGAGTGCACATGGATGGATTCAGAGTCTAGCTTAATCTGATTCAGACTGAAGCCTTAATTTTATGTATATGTGGGTTTTTTTTTGGGGGGGGTGTTTGTTTTTTTGTTTCAAGACAGGGTTTTTCTATAGCTTTCAAGTCTGTCCTGGAACTAGCTCTTGTAGACCAGGCTGTTCTCGAACTCACAGAGGTTTTCCTGGCAAGTGTTAGTTTTTAATTACAGGCATGATGCATGGTACTCTATGGTAAACCTGATGAATCCAGTTTCATAGGCTCAGGTATTTAGGTAAAGTAATATAGGTCTGTGTGAATGGTCTTAAGACTCAAACCACAAAGCTGGGTGGTGGTGGCCACATCTTTAATCCAAGCACTTGTGAGGCAGAGGCAGGTAGAGCTCTGTGAGTTCAAGGCCAGCCTGGTCTACAGAGTAAGTTCCAGCGCTGGCACCAAAACTACACAGAGAAACCCTGATTCAAAAACAAACACACACACACACACACACACACACACACACACACACACACACACACAAAAAAAAAAACAGCAACAACGAAAGACTGAGGCCACATATGCTGCTAGGGCCTCTTCGAAGGTGTCTAAAGCTAGAGTCAAAACTGCCATGTTTTTTCCTTAGTCTTGAGGGAAAGGGCTAAAATCCTGGGCCATGGTGGCTGTTAATAAATTGTCATGTTCTTGGAGTCATAGCCTTTATGATCTAGCCTAGAATCTAGGCAGGATTAGTGCAACCAAGCTTGTGCTAGATTGGGCCTAGTATCTGGGACTTTAGCATAAGACCAGAAAATGGGCTTTGGGAGTGGTTTGATGTCAAGTGGAGCTTGACTTCCTGGGAGAAGACCTGACTCTTAGGTTTATAAGGAATTACCTATCACGTGGGGCTTTGTGGATCTTGGTGTCACTATAGTGCACCTTGACCCTGGAATCTGGGACACTGTTATAGAACCTATGTTCATATGAAAGTATTGAGCACATGGTGTGGCGTGGACTAGTAACACTGATGTGTGTTGGGATACTGAAGACAGTAGTAGGCCTACATCTATGAGGGTGGCTTAGAATTAGGATGACCTCGGATGCTCAGTCCTCGATGGAAAATCAGATGCCTGGATCTTCAAGGACTGGTCCAACATCCAAGGCCTCTTGAGTCAGCTTATTTCTGGAGCTAGCCTGAATCCTCAGGTCATAGTAATGAGTTTAGTAATAGAGCAGACCTAAACACTATATTTACAGGGTTGTTCTTGTTCTGGCGAGAGCTTCACGTCGGCATCTTTATTTAACTCTACTAATGCTGGGAAATGCCCATAGCTGAGCTTGTGAAAATTAGCCTGGAGCCTGAGCCTATTGGAAGATGACTAAAATCTAAGTCCAAAAGAACTATCTGGCTCTTTAGTGTTAGCTGTAGCTTAGAGTTTGGGGACTAGTGCTGAGCATCTGCAGGTTTGAAGCCTGGAGATATGGGAATCAGCCAAGTTTATAACTTCCCTGAGTTGAGATTGTTGCTGGGATCCAGAGTAAATTCTAATAGTATGTTGCAGGAGGGGGCTGACTTGTTTGTCCCGGCCACCCTCCACCCCATAGCTTAGCCCCGAAATAACCACACAGAAACTGTATTAATTAAATCACTGCTTTGGCCCATTAGCTCTAGTCTCTTATTAATTAATTCCTACATCTTAATTTAACCCATTTTTATTAATCTGTGTATCACCATGTGGCAGTGGCTTACTTGGTAAAAATCCCACTATCTGTCTCTGGCTCTCTAGTGGTTCTCTGACTCAGCTTTCTTCCTCCCAGAATTCAGTTCTCTCTTCTCTGCCTACCCTATCAACAGACCAGGGCTGTCTTTATTCATTAACCAATGAAAGCTGCACATGGACAGAAAGACCTCCCACACTAATAGTAACTCTTTTTTTGTGTAATCTGAATTTCTTAACTTCTTGCTTGGGTTTTTGAGAGGAGACTTTTATTTTTTTTTATACTTCACTTTTGTTTTGTTTTGTTTTAAATAAGCCTGTAATCTGGGAAATTTTCTGAGGTTCATTTCCATGTCTTAGTTTAAATTGTTAGTCACATGTGTATTGGAATCTTGAAACATGTGATCAAGTTAGAGATTGAAAAATTAACTAAGAATATAATGTAAAATAACAGGGAGAAATGTTTCTGTTTTAACTATTCAACCGTGGATCTGATGATGAAACTACACGTGGCAACAACAAACCAGAAGAAAACTAATGTTCCTCCATAAACTAAATTGATCCAAACTTCTCATTTAAGTAATCAATACAATTTACAAATTATTATCATATGTATAAAGAATTCTGCTTTAATTTTTCTAAGACTTGGTGGGGTTTTTATAAAAAATGGTGTAAGATGGGGGTAATTCCAATAGTTTTTTTCCTGTGATTTATTTTGTACAGACATATTACTTTGTATGTAAAATAGTCTTCAAGAGACCACAATAATGCTGGTTTCACTGACACATCACATGTCCTATTTTCCCACTATGGCTGCATCTTAGTACATCAATCCTTAGTGAATGAGCATCATTAGATCAAATGGCTGTAAAAGGTCTTAAGTGGAGTGATTTTGATGTGTTTCACACATTTCCCACGGGCTTTTGTCCACATTATATAATCACTGTGCATTTGGCACAGTATGTTGCTTTTGAAAGAGCTTCAAATTTAAAGAAACATGAAGACAGGATTGCTCATAAAATAAGAAAGGATATATGTGTGGGCTTGTGTGTATATGTGAGTTAGTGTGTATGTTGCACGCTGAAACCGTCCACCTTTACTGTAGAGTAAAAGCTCATGCTTAGCTAAAACTTTATGATTAAGGACTCAACATAAACAGCATTAAAGGCTATTTTATATTATTTGTCTTCTCATTTGGTGAGGTTAAGAAAATCTGTTTACTAAGAAATTGAAAAAATTCTTAACTTTTTTCTTTTGTACATCATACTACCTTTAATTATCAGAATCTTAGAAGTTTTATAAAAAGCACTTGTTAAAGACTTATACTTAGTTTCCTATTCCTTTTATTTGAGCTATGCATTTTTCTCTGCTCCCCTCATTTCCTTCCCCTTCCCCTACTATCCTCTCCTGTGACTCCCATGCTCCCAATTTACTCATGAGATCTTGTCTTTTCCTCTTTCTTATGTTGGTCCATGTATGTCTGTTTTAGGGTCCTCTTTGTTGTCTATGTTTTATGGGGTTGTAGACTATAGGCTGGTTTTCCTTTTTTAGAATTTCTAAGTGTGCAAACTTAAAATGAAACAGCTATTTAAAACATGCATAATACATTTTAAAATATTATTGCCTGATTAATTTACTGAATGACAACGCATAGTATTACATATGCTTTTGAAGTTGCTCATGTCTCATGTGACATACAGTTGAAATAGCTGCCAATGTCATTTCATGTTTGTGTTTTCTTAACTAATGACCATTTATTTTTTTCCACTAGAAGGATATTTAAACCTGAAAATCACTAAGTTCTAGTAATTGGGACTGAATTACTATTTTATTGACTTCATAATCTTGATTAAATGATGGATAAAATCTTAAACCTACAGTTTAAGTTTAACTTTTTTCATATCCTATATACTGTAAATAGCACAAAAATTAAAGACATATTCTTCCAATATTTGAAAATTTGTCTTTAATTTATTGAAGGTGGTCAAACACATCATGGACATATGAGTACATGTCAGATATATAACCTTTCAGTTACTACAGTCATGTATTTACTATTGAGAACTTACAATCTACCTCAAATGATTGTAACATTCATAATAAACTTACATGCATGGATAGATTCAGTCAGTTTCCAAAATAAGCATTGCTACATACACAAGAAGGGTTCTAGGGTCCACGGGATCTTGTATAGGTCTGACTACTGCAAACTCTGTGATTTAACATATATGTACTACTTATTTGGTACCAAGTTGAAACTGCTTTCTTTGAGTATTGTTACAAGATCTCAATCTTGCTAGTAAAAAAAATTGAGCATTTAAAATTTACTCTTTGAATAAGTGAAATACAAAGATCAAAATGAAAACACAAATTTAAAGTTGTAAATTATTTCAAACATGAAAAAATTCAATCTCATGCTATTTTTCTCCATAGTCCATGCCTTTTCTTAGCACAGTTTAATAACTTGTACCAGTTTTTGTTTTGTACATTCTCAGATGTATCTATATGCAGATGTGTCTGAGCGCATTGTAGTATGAATTTGCTATGGATGTGTGCTTTACATATGTAATTATAAGCTTACTGAGAAATTAGCTTTGGAAATCTGTTCTGTATATTTATTTGTGAAGCTGTTTACTACAGTAAAATAGAGAAAAACAAAAACAAGATTTATCAATAAGCCACACGTTTAAATAAGTTATGGTTTATGGTGCATCTATAAATGTGGTTTGTTTCATCATTAGAAAAAGTGGAGGCATATATGCATGCTGAAATGCTTAAATGGAGATATAATAATCATAAATTGTTATGTGAAAAATGCTAGTGAAACAATCTATCTTAACGCTAATCTTCATAAGAAATCAGAAATAATAAGGATTTTTAGGATGCACTTTTTTTCTTTTAACACACACAATTATCCTCAAAGATAGAAAAAGTGAAAATCAAATGATTAAATTTGAGAATTGAATAGGTACTTTTTACTGAAACACAAATTTACATAATGGGACAGATAAAAATTGAGAAAAATAGCAGATAAATTATGGTATGTCTTCATAATGTGATGAAACTCAATAGTGTGAGACTCATGACTTGGAAAAAAAAGCTTTCTAAAACAAAACTTATGTAAAGAAAGGAAAAAGTGGTCAAGGCTGACAAGAGTCTTATATGGGCCATACGCCTATGGTGCCGCAATAAACACACGGAAGGACTAAGTGCACTTTTTAAAGCAGGGACTACTGATGATTTTCATTTACTTATTAAATCATTTTTTTATTTTCTGAAGTGTATCACTTATTCCATATTGCTGGAGAAGGCAAAAAATAAACTATTTTTAAAATGTGATTGAAATCTTTCTAGAAAAGATTAATTGAAGAAAGAGACTCCAATTTGGTGTCATTATTAGTTGGGAGGAGGGGCAGAAGTCATTCTTGATATAGTGGCAATGCCTACCTCATCCTTCCCCTTTTTCCTAGGTGAAACACTTTAGGCTCAATACTTATTGCAGTAGATTCAGTAGATCAGTAACTAGAATGTAGGTGGCATAAGAGAAAAATATTTACAATTATTACCCCATGGCAATCATGTTCTTGTAAAGCACAATACAAAATACACTAGAAGACAGGCCTTATACATTTAAGGTTTATTAATTCATGGGTATGTTAAGTATCCTAGTAAATAAAATATTTTGCATTTTTGTAAGCTGAAATATTACTTGAATCAGGCAACAGCATGAGAGACTTGAAGGTCAGTTATCAAAAATTTTCAAGAAAAGTATTCTATAAGCAAAAATAGTTTAGTCCAGAAGGGAGAGGTGACTGTCAGGACTTACAGTTCAGTGGTTTTTTTCAGTGGATGGAAGCTGACTGCTTGCAAGATGTTCCAACAAACATTCTCTTTTCCTGTGTCTATGTAGTTTATGTTTTTATCTTGACAATGTTCAGTTTTTTATATTGAATTGAAACTGAGCTGAATTTCCATTTGTATCTCTACAAAACGGGTCAATAAGCAATGCTGTGAGGGCCCAGCCCTGTCTTCTTCACAGGACATTCGTTCCATCTCTTTCACTATATCCTAACTCTTTGACTATTATCTTTGCTTGAGAAACTGGTTATAAATCTATTCTTGTTACAGCTATCAGAGAATAACCTTCCGTACCTAATATTTTCTTCCTACCAAGTTCATATGTTATAACTTAATTCCTTTGGAAAGTATATAAATTCTTTTCGAAATTTTATAAGAAACTCTACAATCTGAAGTAACCACCATTTCACAAAAATGAACACGAACAATGAAACATATTCCAGCTACACAAATATTTTCATGGAATTTTATTCTTTCATTAGAAAACCTCTCTTTCAGAGAGTAAGTCTTTAATGCTTGTCCTTGCAGTTAGACTGTGAAGCTCTCTTTGAATGGAAAAAAAATAAACATTTGATGATATAGATTTAATCCTGGTTCAGAATACTCACTAAGTGAAGGACTCAACCATTCTTCCTGTATTTCCTAGAATGTCATGTTTGAGACTTATTTAGTGTTTTAAGTGAGTTTTTAGCCAATTTAGAAGTTTGCTTGACTGTCTTTTCTGTAATTTCTTATTTGGATTCCAATGTCATTCTTAAGTTACAGTGTTTCATCACATTCTACTGTATTTTTTCTTATGTGTATACTTTGGTTTGGATTTTTTTTTTTCTTTTCGAGACAGGGTTTCTCTGTGGTTTTGGAGCCTGTCCTGGAATTAGCTCTTGTAGACCAGGCTGGTCTCGAACTCCCAGAGATCCGCCTGCCTCTGCCTCCCTAGTGCTGGGATTAAAGGCGTGCGCCACCACCGCCCGGCCTTGGTTTGGATTTTTTAAACTTTGATTTGAGCTTTTTATTTCTGTCTTCTACTATGTAATATCAGCTTGTCTGGATTAAGAAATGCCCAGAAGACCCAAATGTGATAACATATGCTTAGGATCATGCACACTGGAGACTGAGATGGGAGGACCAGAGCTACAGACCATCTTGAACTACACAAAACATTTTTTAAGGAAATTTTAGAATAAGGAAGAGTAATTGATGGCAGAAGACAAAATAGTAATTACAGGGAGAATAAAAAAGTATGTATTGGAGGCTAATCTCAAGAAATACACACAGTCGGAAACTATGGGAATGTTTACTATTTAAATTTAATACAATTTGTTGATTTGACAGTGCATCAAAAAACCTTCTATGAGAGCAGAAACACTGGCAGTTTTGGCTATTGATGTATCCCCCAAACCATTTGCTTGTCACATAGAGTACATGCTTAGCTGTTTAATCCATACCTTAGAGAATGAATTCATATAAATATTTTTGTGAAATATTACTTATCTGGGGATATTAATTAGAGAATTTTGCTGACAGAAACTGTACTGTACAGCACTGAAGTGCGGGCAGTTAGGTGATGAACTTGTGATTGGCCATGAGAACAACTGTGTAAAAAATCAGGTTTATGTGGCAGTGTCCTCACTACCCTGCCCACAAAAGAAAAGCAGAATACAAGCAAAAGTCATGGCTAGCAAAAGCAATGTATGGCAGGTTCTTATAAATTACCTAATGTGTGACACATGTGGCTAAAACAATTTATGTGTGCTAGCAAGAGGGCATGTTAAAGCATTGTTGAAGGAGAATAATACTTCTGAAAGTTGTTCTCTGACTTCCTCACATACCCTATGGAATGTACATACACACATGTATGCACACAGCACAAGTAATAAGTAAGCAAAAGTAATTTTGTGCTGTAATTCTCCTTCTACAATAGTTTCAATGACTAACCTGTTGTTATTCTGTTTGCCAACACCATCATCACTACAGATTCAACATCGTCACCACAGTCTGCATTCCAGGCACCACTAATATCACACACACAACTTGCCACTGAAAAATAACATACATATACAATATATGTATAAGACATGTATTTGTAAATATTTGCCTATGTTATTTATATGTTTGATAAGTAAAATAACATTGTTTGTATAATTTTAAAGTTTTCTGTTTCAATCAGTCTATTTTTTAGATGAACCATGTTTTCTTATGCACTAATTTACTTGGTTCATTTTACCTGCTATGTACCTTTCCATTGTATACTTCAATGTGTTTTATCCTGCCCACATTTTTCAATTCTGTTTTTCTGCTCCAGTGACCACTTGAAAATACCATATAAGAAATCACCAAATACAACAGATTTTTAATATATATTAAATAATGTATATATTATTTAATCCATCTGTACAGAAAGTGCTCTTAGTTAGCTATTTTGTTTGACATTCCCTTTCACCTTGTGTCAGTGAAGTATACCTGTCTTGATATCATTAATTCTCCTTTTCTGGCCTAAAGGTAGGTGTACAGAAAGCCTCATCATTGCACCCTTCCATCTCACATATCTGAGAGATGCAAACCTGTATTCATTTTGTTTCCAGTTGTTCACTGGACACAACCAGCTGAATGTACTTTACCTAAATCTTCTCTTCTTCCTTTCAAATTTGTTCAACCTTTTCAGCTTCCTATTTAACTGGCAACAGCACCATCTTAACAACTATTCAGGCTCAAAAGCTTGGAATGATTTATAAGTCCCTTGAGCCTCATCAGTTGCCAAGACCTGCAAATTACTGTTCCATTCATTCTGCCAAATTGGTTCCCACTGCTACTACCCTAGTTTAAACACCATGACTTCTCGGTTCTTTACAATAGCAGAGCTTGTTTTCCTGCTTCTAAGTGTCTTTCTGCTTCCTAGGCATCCTGTATCCTGCTTGATTAATTTTCCTAACGCACAATTCTGTTCATAATATTTCCCTGTTTGAAAGCTTTTAACAGCTTTCTGTTGCCTGTAAAATAAATCCTATCTGCTTTAAGATGGAATTCATGCTTCTCTGCAAACTGACTTGTTTACCCCTTCAAACATATTATTGCTTTATTTAATATGTCACATATGCCTATCAAATGGAGTATCTCACTGTGTCTCTACCTGTTTGTATTCTCTAGGCTAAAGTGTGACAATAAGCCATTATAAAATCTCTTTCTTGAAATGACTAAAGTTTATTTTCTACAAAATATATGTAGTACTTTCATCTAGGCAGAAATGTCTTTGTTTTTCTAGAACCACTTGAATCCAGGTTCTGGGAGCATCCATGGTCTTCATTGTTGCTGTTTGGGAAGGATGTGGAGGATTATACACTAAGAGTAAGATGTCATAGCATAGAATTGACACATCACTTCAACTGACAACTCCTTGACCCAAATTAATCACGTTCCTAATAGATTCTAAGGCACACTAGAAAATTCAAACAAGCCACGTAAAATAAAAAGAACTTTCAGTCCTGTTGAACAGCACTAATGACCATTCTAATCCTTGTATCCATTTCTAGCATTTTATCCTGAAAAGTATTGTTCATCAAGCTTAAAATGCTTTTCATGATCTGTTTTCCTCCATACATTGTCTATCCTAATTCCCAGAATGGCTCAAATTTCTTCAATGAGTTCATTCTGGGTTTTCCAGACATAAATTCTCCCACAGTTCAAATTTACTTTAGTCCTTTACTTCTGAAATAATTATTTATGACTTGGCATTTCAATCTTTATAGTCCAAACTTGTATGCTCTATTTACAATTAAATATATGATCATTAGCAATGAACACATGAGCTCATAAATCCAGTAGTGTATTGTGATCACTTAGAGCTCTATTTTTTGGCAGGGAGGAGGAAAGGCTGACTTCAATTACTTATTTATGAAGAGAACATTTTATTATTCTCACTATGTACAAGGTTGGACTCTACACACATATATAAAATGTGTTTCTACACGTACGGTGTATGTGTATTTATATATCTTATGTATATACATATAGTTAGCAGATCTTAGCTAGTATGGCACAAATATAGAGTAAATTAATTATGAATCTGCCTTATTCTCACTCCGAGATTGCTGGCATTGCTACTATAACTCCTTTAACTCTTTTTTTTTCTTTTGACAAATGTTTTATTTTACCATTGCCCTTGTATAGTAATAAGAAATACAGTCTAGGGATGTTCTATAAGGAGAGTATTTTATAGAATATTTTTTTTAAACTGAGCATAAAGGATATACTAGTGGATTCTAGTTGTCTTACCTTTCCTATCCCTTTATTGAAGCATTATTGGACATGTTATCTGTGTATGCTACTGTGGTAGATACAATGTTGGGTAGGAGTCTTGGGAGAAACTTAACATCCAGGAGATAATCCATTTATTCTACTAACTTAGTTTCTAATAATAAATCAGTTAGCATATATAATCACTCCTTCAATAACCGCGGTTAGAATCAGCATTTCTCCAATTGTACACCTCCTCTAGCTGTACAATTTGATCAGGTATTCAGTCACAGCTTAAATACCACATTCTCTCAAAAGCCTGCTCCTTTCCCGGACATTTTAACATTTGGGAGAGAGAAAAGAACTCAGTAAAATTTATACAAGGATTATTTTTTTCAAAACTGTCTGAGGGCTTTAATTCTCTAAGAAAAGCAAAAATAAAGAAATTTATTTGTATTGAATGGTATGAAAAATGCTATGGCAAGCACAGATGTCTATGAGTAAATCATTATTGTTGGAGCTTAGATTATTTGAGTAAGGTTACATAAAAGGAAATTAACAGTTGTTCAGAAACCCAGTTTTGAATATCTATATGATAACAGAGAACCACATTAAAGAATGTCAAAGATAGAAGCAAAAGGACCTGATTCAGTTAAGTTCCTGCTGGATTATGGAGAAAGAATTTGATGTTGGAGGCAGGAGAATTTAAAGGCATCCTCACTATCCAAGAAACATTCCAAAGTGGTAAGGTAGAAGGAGGTTTGTGAAAAGAAAACATGCAGAATTAGAGAGCAAGAAAATACACTGAAATAGACTGTGTAAATGAGCAATAAATCTTCTTGGAATGGGCAGTTAGTGAAAATGGGAGCTTATTTTTCCCCTAAAAAATTAGTCAAATATTTAATATTGGAAAAAAGAGAGTAGGAGTGGGTAGATGTTTCCAGCAGAGTGGCAAGATTTGCATCACCACTGAGGAAACAAGAATGGGAACTGATTGAAGAGACATGCAATGTTTGAGAACAGTCCCAAGAATCAAAGTGAATTTTAAGATATCATCTACCTACAGATCTATATCACACAAATACAGAGCCAAAGGGGTAAATAATGTGTATGACAAGTCCAAGGTTAATGAAATGTAGTAAAATGATACATATGTAAAATATGTGGAATTAAATGAGGCAATTAAGGAGGAAATGGATTCATGGGATATCCCAAATTGGTCTTGAGAAAGGCTGCCAGAGTTAGAAGGCTGTGCTTGAAGAGAAGAGCTAAATGTATCATGTCTAAGGTGAAGTTTTGTTCTTGGGAAGGTCATGAAGAAAGTTGAAAAGAGACATGGAGTAAGAAGAATGGAAATAAGGCCACTGGGGTTGACTGTTGATGGATATGGAGGAGTACCAGGGAATTCTTCCAAAGGATTATAGTATTTAGGACAATGATAAGCATTCGGACAGGAGGTATCTACAATCCAGTGTCTACTCACTGTTTAAGTACAGTATCATCTGGAGGCCGGCTGATGCCATACAAAAGTAGGGAAGTGCTGTGATGAACTGATTTATTTGCTGCTGTTGTTTCTGGCTGGATAACATTATCCATATAATTGGCCTTAAACTTGTCATTCGTTGCCTCTCTCCTAAGTGATGATATTACCACCATAAACCATAGTTCTATAGTTCTAAACTGGTCTAGGGTATATGTTTATTCAGCCTCTTGGCTGACTAAATACTTGGGTAGATAAACTTAGAAGAAGGAAAGATTTACTATCACTCATATTTTGAGCCCATAGTATCTCATATCTGTGTGTTGGATGCTGTGATTGGCAGAAATGTATGATGAGTGTGTGGAAAGGCAGATGTTTTTTGTATGGGGTTAGGAAGCAGAGAGAAGGGACAGGAAGAGCTGGAGAGGCTGTGACATAAGTAGTGACAGCGGGAAAAGTGCAGTTTCAATCAGAACAAGGCATTTTGGACTCCTTTGAGTTTTGTAATGATGATTGATGAATTAGTATTTGTACCCTGAGGTTAATTGTAAAAGGAGACCAAAGAGCAAACAAACCAACAAAAAGTCATGTAAGTGGTCAAGTTCAGTCTTTCAGTTCTTTCTGTGGTGCTCTGAACACTTTGTCCTCAGCGTATTGCACTTTTAGATGGACTTGGATCAATGGATTAGAGCATCATCAGTTACTTCTGTCTTGCCTGAGAGTTAGGTGGAACAACTTTGTAAGAAACTGTTCCCTGGGGTCTTGTCTTTGAAAGGAATTTGTGCTGTGAAACTGTTTGATACTCTACAAGGTGTCTCTTCTATCCCACTCCCTGTTCTCTCTTCAGACTCTCCCAACTGCCACTAGACTTCGAATTTCCACTTCTTGTTGTCTTTCAGTGAACACTCTAAAAAGGTTAGCTGAAGTAAACCTTTCTTTCTGTTTATGTAGCTTGTCTCAGGTATTTCACCACAGTGAGTAAAAACCCTTCTCATGAACTGTGATACTAGTCTCAGTTTCATATGTTTAAACAATAAAAATAGTCCAAATAAGGTGGTTCCTAGATTTCATATGACCATATAAATTCATATATGCACATATTAAGTGAAAGGAGAAGTAAAAATCCTCTAGGAGAGGAAATCTGAATGATGAGGGAGGGAAGAAAATGAGTAATGGGGGAGAGAATATGTTCAAAGTACAATGTAGACCTGCAAGATAAAAATGTTTAAAGCCAAAATAGCACATTAGCCCTTTAGAATCTAAACTATTTATATATGCATGCCGTTGTATTTAAAGTCTGCTAATAAGAGGTTAGAAAAACCCTAAACTCATAAAAGACCCCAAAACTACTGCTGTGCCTTAGAGTTCTTTGACAATGAGACTGCAACTTCAGTGATGTCACCATGGCATACAAGTTTTCATGTGGAACTCTGCTGTTCCTCTAGATCACATGCACATTCCACTGGTGGATGCCTGGGAGGAAGGTAACTTAGTGGGAAGAATTCCTTCCACTGTCTGAGCACCACCAAATTAAGCCTGGTATGTGCTACCCAGTCTTGTGTTCCTACCTCTCCTTATAATTTTAACAGCACAAAGTTGATAAAGCAGAGAGTATGAGAAAGTACTGTCTGAGTGTTGGCAGTAATTCTAGAATTAGGAGAAATGGATGTCCTTGACAGAATTCAAACTTCTAAACTTTATGGCCCAGTTATTTTGGTACTAGAATCAGCTAAATCCTTAAGATAGGAACCATGAGTAGAAATTGATCAAGAGCTTATTTTAATGCAATTATAAAACATGAGCAACAGGAACAATTTATCCAAAAAAAATGTAATGGTATCTGAGAAATAGTGATGTCTTTATTCTAAATCAATGTAAATAAAAATTAAGGAGAAAAGAATGTAATTAGCATTGTACCTTCATATATTTTAACCAAATCAGTGTTCTATCAATCTTCCTGTAAATTTATGCTTGGGTGTCACCATTTGAACAAGTAATTTATGTTAGCATCTGGAAAAACTATGCTACTTTGGGGAATGCATAGGGCTCTTAAAGATGGAAGTCTGTGTGTGTTTGTTTGTTTGCTTTTAAATGTAAGACTCAGAGGGAAGTTTTAAGACAATTCACGAAATTAATTCTATGCAAAAAATAAAAAAATATAAAAAGAAATTAATTCTATGCACACATAGGTTTAGATTTGATGTGGCATTCCCCCTTTATGTTGTGATTACCATTAATGAATATAGAAAACTGCCTTGGCCTGTTGATAGGACAGAACTTAAATAGGTGGGAAAAACTGAACAATGCTGGGAGAAAGGACGTGAAGTCAAAGAGAAGTAAGTCATGGAGCTGCCAGAAACAGGCACACTGAAACTCACTAATAGACCATGACCTTGTAGTGATGCAAAGATTAATGGAGATGGGATAAATATAAGAGTTAGCCAATAAGAAGTGAGAGCTCATGGGCCAAGCGGTGATTTAAATAATATAGTTTCTGTGTGAATATCTTTGGGTCTAAGATGCCAGGCAGCTGGGAAACAAGTAGTCTTCCCTTCAACAATTGGCACCATCAACATAGGCAACTACATCCACATGAGAAAGCATAAAAAATTCTAGACACAAAAGAACAGAGTTAAGCTTGGTTTTTGGTGGCCACAAATTCTTTTTGCAAATGGGCTTGCAGTAAGCAAGGGCAGGCTGCTTTAAGAGAAGTGCAATAAAAGCCAAGTGGCTTTGAAACAGTAGTTTCCCAGCCATGGCCCAGGCTTCTACCATGACCTCTAGCTCTTTCCGGAGACCGAGCATTTAAATGGGTTTGTAAGCAATGTACTGCAACTTGCTTAATGGCAACATAAACCTGCTATGTGCCTAAAACTGGAGCAATATGCAAGGCTTGCAGAGGTGGTGAATGGACTTCCACCATGTTGGACTGTGTGGAACAAGCAGGCAGTGCCATATATATGCCACAGGTAAAGTTTTTAAAGAAGTGCCTAGCATTTTAAGAGGCCATTCTAGTCAGTAAAGAATTACAGATATGCAATTAAAACAAATTCAGATGAAAACGACCTCTAAATGGGTCACAGTGTTGGATAAATATACGCAGGATTGGGAGAGAGAAGAAAAAGAATATAGACAGTTATAAAAATACATAAATGGTATTATAAAAAGGTAAAGTCTTTAATGAGACAGTACAGACAGTCATAGATTAAAAGGAGTAAAGAAAAATAAGCCATATGAAGTTGAAATATGCAAGGAGAGCCTGGATTCTTTATACTATTGTGTTTTCTTTGAAATTTTTGACCATGGATGATTTAAGTACAGAGAGACATTTCATTGTACAGACTGTTAAACTAAACCAGCATATACACTCTAAAAATATTTTGTCTTCAAAATATTGATCTAAGGATATGTTGCTTTGGAAAAGAGATGCTTCTTTTGTTTCCACAGAGGATGAGAACCTGTGGAATCCTCCTAGACTAAGGTGGTTTAATGGACCAAGACTCCCCGAAAGTCACTGTGAACACCACAAAAATTATTTCACCCAATAAGCAGCAGGAAGCAGTTTGGAGAAAAACTATGCCCATATTCCCAAATGTTGTTTATAAATGTTTGTTTACATTTAAAGGGGGATATGCTATAGAGATTTGCATGGGTATGGATCTCGGTTTATTGATATAAATTTAAGGTCAATTTTGTTATATGTATATTTCTGCTCTTGATTAAGGTATTGTGTAATAGTTAGTCATCTATAATAAAGATTGTCATTATGTTAGTTAGGTTTTCTAGATGTACAGAGATTACTTCAGATAGTGACTGCTAAACTTGCATAAGGGTGAGACTGATTAGGGTTCCTGCTTCATGAAAGAGTCTGACAGACAATCTGCAGATGAGAGTGACAAACTGCTAATATAGGTGGACATCTCTTTGAAATTTCCTGCTTCATGAAAAAGTCTGCTGGATGCTATGGGCCAGTAGGCTGAAGACGGATGGATTCCCCAACAGTACAAAAGAATTCTGGGTGACTGTCTAGGTAACAAGATGTCTCTGTCATTTCTAGAGCTTTGGAAGTTGCTTACAATGCAATTCCGGTTTACTTTGCTAATATTATATACTTCTGGAGTCTTTGAGGGAGTTGAAGAATTTATAGTTATAGTTTTCCTTAGTTATGATAAAGCATAATATATATAAATATTGTAATTGCAATTCTTGTTTTATAACTGTTTTATTACATGTAATTTTTCTGTGTTAAAGTTAAAAATCTATTTAAACAGAAAGGGGGAAGTGATGTGGGAGTGCCCTCTGTATGCTATAATTACCATTAATGAAGAGTGAAAACTTCCTTGTCCTGTTGATAGGGCAGAACTTAGATAGTTGGAGAAAACTGAACTGAATACTAAAAGAAAGGAGGTGGAGTCAAAGAGAAGTCATGGAGCCCCCAGAGACAGATGTGCTGAAACTTTGCTGGTAGGCCACAACCTTGTGGTGATGCACAGATTAATGGAGATGGATTAAATTAATATATAAGAGTTAGCCAGTAAGAAGTTAGAGCTAATGGGTCAAGCAGTGATTTAAATAGTACAGTTCTGTATGATTTTTTTCAGGTTTAAGCTGTCAGGCGGCCAGGAAACAGTGGTCTTCCCTTCAACAATTGGATTAAATACACAATTTGACTTTTTGTTCAAAATTTTCATCATTTTATCTGAGAAAAATACTTTTTATCTTTCAGTATGTATGGTTTGAGTATATTTGGGACTAAACACTTCATTTAGTAATATAATCTATGATATCGTTCTATAGGTATATAGATTGATGTTTGTATACAGACTTTCATATATGTATTGTCAATATGATTGTGTATATTGTGATTATGTAAATGTCTGAGTGTGTACTCACAACATATAAATGTATATTCAAAGTGAACTTGGTATTTCTTTATCTCTTTAAAATAAGAAGAAATGCAAATCCTGTATTCAGCATGAGTTTTAATTCTCTTCTGGGGCTGTGATGGTCATTTTCTTTAGATTTGAAACATGTATTGCTTCTATAGAAAGCAAGACAATTGACCACAAAGGATGGCTAAAGAAAGCCTGTAGTCATGTGTATTCTAACAATGGTCATCAAGTTATTCCGAGTTGACAGGCAAGTGTTAGCAAAGCTTAGGTTTCACAAGTGGAGGCAAATGTGACTGTGACAAGGTGAAATGTCACTTTTCAGGGTACAACACTGCATCATGTTTCATTGGTGTACCTGATCTCAAATTAAAGCATATATTTTCTGATATGGGCTTATACAACATATGCTCATTATTTTAACCAGAGTCAGTGCTACTGACAATTGCATACTTCTAACCAGCACGTTTGGATTTGTTTTGATAAAACAGCAGCAAAGTTATAAATCACGTTCTTTGTGTTGCTTTCAAATGGTCTAGAAAATATGTTTGTGCTTTGATGGTTAGACTGATATTTTTCTGCATTTAATTTAGATTTTAAATTAGGTTGAATTTGCAATAAAGAAAAATGATTGTTTCTGTTTTTAAAAGAAAATATGTGAATAGGTCAACATGAAGGTTTCTGTCGCATTTTCCTGAAAGTTTTAATCATTTGTCAGTCATTCCCTATTCTACCTAAGAATAGAATACTAATAATTTCTGCCTGCAGAGAATCATGAAGACTTGGTAGTAAATGAAAATGAACTATGGAAAAGAACTAAATCCAACACTTTCAGCTATCTAATTATCTCAGCATAATTAACTGTTTGCTAGATTTAGTGCCCAAATCCTTTTTTTTTTCAACTTAAATTTCATAGTCCTTTTGATTGCACAAATATGATAGCCTATCATGTATGTGAACTATAGCGAGCAGAGAAGGAATAATTAGATTCACCTGGATTTCTTTCTTTCTTTTTAACTTCATCTCCACCCCCTAAGCTTCAAATGCAAATTTAAAGCATTGCTTTTCCATGTACAATCACACCGTCATTATTTCTTCCTTCTTACTGAATCACAACCTAGAAGATGTGTCTAAATAAAAACAAAGAAATCTCACATTTGAAGATAATTAATGCTTTTGCTTGAGAAAGATGTATCTGTTCTCAAGACATGTTTCTGTGTCCACAGCAATCAGCGTTAGTCACTTAGGTACCTTCAAATTCTCCAACAAATTTCACAATTTTCTCAAAAATGGTATTACTATACAATTCATTAAATTTTATGAAAGTTTCACGAAAGAAGGGAACTAGTCACCCAGAAAGCTATCTTCTTGACCACTCTTGCAGGCATGTGTGAAGCCACAGAAAGGCAGTAAATGGGAAAAAAGCAAATATTCATCACCCCTATTGCTGTTTTGACACAGCAATTAGATTTGTACAGAACAGCAAGATTGTTCCAATTCTATTCTCCCAAACATAAGTCTTAAAAAAAGAGGTTACATTTGTGACTGTAGCTCGTGGAGCATCCAATCTGGCATCCTGGAAATCCATATGTAAGCCACACTTATATCTTAAACCTGTCAAACAAATAAATGTACAGAAGCAGTAATTTATGTACTTTATAGACTGTTTTGCCCTTTTAGAGCAAAAGCCTAATTTTCAAGTGTTGCTATTTTAACTTCTGGCAGTGCCTGGTAGATAACTGAGGTTCAAAATGTGAATTTTACAAGTAAAATGTGATTCAAAAATTGATTTGCCCCGTTCTCACTACATGTGAGACAGAGAGGAGAAATGGTGGGAGCTTGCGAGCTTCAGGCAAAGGGAAACATATTGCTAAGTACAGAAGCCGCGCAAAACTTTGCGGGTTTTCAGTTTAGACGTGAACTTGAGCCTTTCTCAGTTCAAGTTCTGTTTAGGGCCGGCAAAACATGACTTTCTGATTCAAAGAAAAGGCTTAAAAAGGCTTATAAAACAGACTTGCAGGCTTCTTGTACATCAAATAGCTCTTACACAATGGCATTTAGATGATTTAAGTGTAAATGAATCAAAGACATATGGATTGCATTTCCCTTAAAATACGCATGGGCTTTAAAATGAGGGGGAAACACACTTGCCAAAATCTTTTTGGGTTGTACTGCATCAAAAACATTTGGAAATGACTTTAAATGTTTGGAAGAACCCCAGACATTGGGTTCAGCCACCCCTGGAGATTAAATCAGTGTCCTTCATCCAATGATAACTAGGCCCCCATTTTGCAAAGGCATTTCTTTTAAAAAATGTCAAGTTCCAAACCTGACACTCCTGAAAACCAAATTTCTTGATGCTTGAATTGCTAATTCTGTGCTAGGGTCTTATTATGGAGTCTTCTCTAGAGACCGGGAATCCATTTTGTGTTAGTCAAACTACCAGAAGCATATTTTAGTTTTTACCCCTTTTTTTAAAAGTGTGGTTAAAAATGTAAGTTCTCTATGTCCTAGAGGTAAAAATTAATGCTTCTAGGAAGCCAAAAGGAAATCGAGTTTTCAAGCTGAATGAAAGGACGAATGATCAGGTGATAAAAACGGAAACTTGTTTGTTATAAATGCATTCAGTCAGAAGGTCTGACATCGTCTGACTGTTAGCATGCTTTAATTAGAAAACAACCAAGGAAGAAAGGCGGGAAAGGACAAAGCTTGAAAGGAGGAAAGCAGGGCGGTATGATGTTCTTGGAACTGGAAAAGATTTTGAATGAAATGCAGGGACCAATTGGACTTAACAGAAGCAGGTGGGGTTTTTCTTTTTCTTTTTTCTTTTTTTCTTTTTTTTTTTTTTTGAAGTAACTAAACACTAGTACCAGACGAAACCCTAACTACACAAAATGTAAGTAGGCTGATGCCCAGGAGGACAATATGCTGAAGAAATGAAAACTGCCTTGGCCAAAGTGATTGACAAGGTATTGAAAGGAACTAGAAAAGAGGAAAGGTGCTGGTAAAGGAGACTATGTTAGTAGGCAGAACTAGGGAAAGACTAAAAAAAACACAAGGAATACCAAAAATTGAGAGAAAGCTACAAAGAGCAAGAAAAGCACACGAAGACAAATGTGTGAGGGCTGTTATTCGACTGTGTCCTGTCAACTGGCTTACATTAAAAAGATCTGATTCTGCATGCAGCTCTGATGTGAGAGGAAACAGCTTTCAAAATTGTTTAATGACCTCCTGATAGGAAGGTTAACAGGATTGTCATGCAGTTCACTGGAGGATGGACAGCACCTCTCAGCATGCCCCAGCACAGCAATTCCAATATCCTCCTATACAGAGAAGAGAAAAGGCTTTGTGCCACTCAAAGGCATTGGTTAGAGAGTTGAGTTGCTTTTAATGAGGGAGGTAAAACATGAAAAGGAAACGAGGAAGGGGAGAAAATGGGCACTAAAACTCAGGCTGGTTTAGCTTCAATCTGCCCTTGTGATGGTGGTGTGTCTGGCTGTGGGAGACTGAGTCCTCTGGAGGTTTGTTTTTGCTGTGGTCCCCTCTCACTTCCCACTGGGCTGCCAGCAGCGGGGGTGACTATGAAGCCTCTGTCTGCATGGCATGTTATTGCGCCTCTGTTGTGCTCTCCAAGCGCTTAGTAAAGCAGAAAAATACTTTCCATGTTCTCCTCTTTAATGCAGAACTCGGAGCAACCCTGCTTTGTGTTGTCAGTACCCTGTGGAGAGTTGAATAGAAAAGCTCTAGGTAATTTCCCTACCTCAGGTATTAGTAGCATTCCCACTAGCTGGACATGGGAAAGTGACAATGGAGAGGGCATATAGTGGGCCAAGAATCCTCTGAGCAATGCTTATCAGTTATCATTGTATGAGCAAAAATTTTAACTTTTCTGTTTGATGACCCTTAGCATTTGTCCCTACATTCCCTACCTCCTGAAATGCCTGACTAATAGGTAATTCATACCAGTTTTTGTGACAGAAAAACTCTAAACCTTTGGTGACTTTACTCTTAAAAGACTTTTCTTCTGGTTAGATCACAGTTGGTGTGGTAGGCCACTTCCTATTCTGGAATCCCAAATCTAGCATCTTGTAGTGGAATTTTCTAAGACCTTCTTTGAGTTCCTTTCTTGTATTGTTGCTTACATGGTTTTTAAGCAGTGTGAAAATGATAATGTGGTGCATTTTGTGTCCATGACTAGAAGTGATATGTAACACCTATAATATGGCTCAAATTGTAACTACAAAGCATGCTGGGAAATGTAGTCTTCATGGGTGGAAGAAAAAATATAGTTATATATTTAGTCATCTTCTGCCACATTCACTGAAGAATTTTTCATCTCTCATGCAGATTAACCCTTAGCTGATCTTCCTTTTCTGTCTTTTCCATATATTTGGATGTGACTGAATTGTGAACATTACTCTATGAGGAAACTGAAGCTGAATTTTGAGTATGCACAGCTAATAAATGACAGTGCCAGAACTTAAAACAAATTTATCTGAATTTTGATACATTCTCTCTTCAAATCTATGCTTTGAGAGTGGCACCAGGAATAAGATCAGATCAGAAAGTACCATCGGAATACTCAGAGATACCAGAGTTCCATTGGCATCAAAGTTTTGGTTCAGGAGATCCTGTACTTAAATTGATGAGACACTTCTCCTGGGGTTATGGAGGAAAACCCAAGTTGACAGTATTGTAATATTGAGTTAGAAGTGTCACCCCCAACCTGCCAGGTCTGAGCCTGCCAAGCGCTTGAACTCCAACTCCCAGCCTGCCAAGCACTGATCCCTCCCCGGGGAGTGATGTTTGGTCAAAACTGAGATCCCAGCCCTCTGACACTCCTATATGCAAAGAGGCTGAAATGTAAGATTGAGTTGGACGCGTCACCCCAGCCTGACAAGAGCTTGCACTCCAACTCCCAGCCTGCCAAACTCTGATGTCCAGGGAAGGTCAGGACCACTGCCACAGGGTGTTTAGGTTTGAGCCTGGAAAGGAATACATGTTTTGGGGATTGCGTGTGTGCTCCCTTTGTCTTTCCCCTGTCATGTTCCCAGACCCCCACGAGTGTGCCATTTATTAAACACGGGCATTAATTTGGTCTAATCTGATTTAATTGGAGTTTTTTGTGTTGTCAGAGTGGCTCTTATTAAAATTTGTCTTAACAGATGAAGGTCTCCCACCGAAAGGGTCTGTTTTTCCCACCAGGGTCCCAGGGCCCAGGGCTGTGCTGGAAAATGCCCTTCCTGCACATGCCCTCTGCCAGGCAAGATCAACTTCAGGTGAGTTCCTCTTTTAAAGTGCATGCCCTGTAGGGTTTGGGGTGACCCATTAGTTTTTCGTGATTTCCGATAAAGCTGCGGGCCTGCGCTGGAAGCCTGACCCATGCCGTGGAAGCCACAAATTTTCACTAAGGTGAATTTTGTTTGTACAGGGATGCTTGACAGTCGGTATTCACAGCCCCCTTTTTGGCTCAAGGACTGTCTCTGTGGACATGCTTTGACAGACTTGAGTTACACAGGTATGTACTTCAGTGGGTTTCTTACTATTTCAAGCCAATTCCTAAACATCCTTTGGCTGCCTTTTTACAAATAAAATAAAATCCCTTTAAATTGGGGCTATCTAACATAAATTAAAAATACCCCAAAAGCCCATGTTTTCTACTTAGGTGATCCTACCCTGCTCCCTTCCCCACTCCCTGTTTCTCTAAGCTGTTTGCTGTGGCTTTTGCCCCTACCTGCTCTTACAGCATTTGTTCTAAAAGTGCTTTATTTGTCTTTCTGTTAGAATGATGTAGCCACAATATATCTGTGTGAGTATGTTTATGTATGTATGTGTGCTTCCAGATTGAAGTAACTCTGGAAAATTACAAACACGTAGGTAGCAGCCATTTTAACCTCACTGCCATCTTTGGTAAGGGTAACCAGGTGTGCTGGTCCACCATCTTTGGTAAGGGTAACCATGTGTGCTAGTCCACCATTTTTGTTAAGGGTAACCATGCATGCTAGTATTTTTTGACTTATTAAAATATTTTTTAATCTTTTTGCATCTACTAGCAATGATACAACTAATGATAAACTGTAACTAATTGGGTAGAATGCATGCCTAAAGTTAGCTTAAATAACAGGTAATGGTACCTAGTTCTCAAGTGCCTTTACCGATCTAAGATTATGGCGTTTTAACAAGAGAGCTTCTAAGACAGACACATGCCAGCTTTTGCAGCACCCGTTAGCTCCTCCAAGAACACAGAAGACCTTCTGCCTCGAGGCTTTGCCTTTGGGTTTGACAAAACAAAACCCACACAGCAGCACAAAGAGGACTTCCACCTTTTCAGCTTCGTGGATGCCTTTTGGGGAATAGATCTCTTCATCCTGCCAAGCCAGGTAGATTAAATCTTCTCCCACAGAGAAAATTCTTTGGACCTCTTGTACTCAACAGTTAACCAAGCACCGCTTCTAAGACTGGTGTTCTCCAAGGACTAGGAGAGACTGTGGGATTGTCTGCGTACCTAAGAAGCTGTCTCATTTTTTCTCATTTATCCCTCCAAGTTCTGTCTAATGACATTTGACAACTTAAAGTATTGTTCTTTAACAGGCTTCATAGTCCAGGATTAACATGTTTCAGGTATTTCTTCAGAGGTTCAGAGTTCCCAATTTCCTTTAATTGTCTTCTAAAATGTTCATACCTTTTAACCTAAAGCAATAACCTTTTACTATGATGTAAATCTGTTCCAGGTCTCTTACAGGTTCCTGGAAAAGTTCTATGGCTGTATCAAAATCAGGTCTGGTAAACAAAACAAAACAAAAAACTAGCAGCCTCCAGAGCCTTTTGCTAATTCCAGCCAGTTTCAAGCATATTTTCAGGTCACTCCTGCTGCCTGGGCCAATACCAACTCACAAGCACTCTCCAGATACTGCCAAACACCTGTCACAGCTCCTGGGATTTCACCATTGACACCAACTCTCCTATATCCAAGGACTCTTGGATGTTTGGTCAAAAGTGAGACCCCAGCCACCTGACACCCCCATATCCCAAAAGGCTGGAATGTAATATTGAATTGGACTTGTCACCCCAGCCTGCCAAGTTCTTGAACTCCAACTCCCAGCCTGCCAAACTCTAACCCCTCCCGGGGAAGGGTCAGGACCACTCCCATAGGATATTTAGGCTTGTACCAGAAAAAGGAACATGTGGTTTTGGGTTTGCATGTGTGCTCCCTCTTTCTTCCCCTTGTCATGCTCCTGGCCACCTGGGAGTGTGCCGTTTATTAAACATTGGTACTTAATTTGGTCTAATCTGGTTTAATTGGAATTCGTTGTGTTGGGGTAATGGCTTTTATTAATATTTTTCTTTTTTTATTTTTTTTTTTATTTTTTATTGAAAATTTCCACCTCCTCCCCTCCTCTCACTTCCCTTTCCTCCTCCCCCTCCCCGTCTCCCTCCTTCTCCAGTCCAAGGAGCAGTCAGGATTCCCTACCCTATAGGAAGTCCAAGGTCCTCCCGGCTCCCCCCAGGTCCAGGAAGGTGATCATTCAAACAGACAAGGCTCCCACAAAGCCCATCCATGCAGTAGAATCAAAACCCAGTGCCATTGTCCTTGGCTTCTCAGTCATCCCTCCTTGTCCACCACATTCAGAGAGTCTGGTTTGATCACATGTTCCATCAGTCCCAGTCCAACTGGCCTTGGTGATCTCCCATTAGATCAGTCCCACCATCTCAATGGGTGGATGCATCCCTCGCGGTCCTGACTTCCTTGCTCATGTTCTCCCTTCTTCTGCTCTTCATAAGGACCTTTGGAGCTCAGTCCAGTGCTCCAGTGTGGGTCTCTGTCTCTTATCTCCATCCATCGCCAGATGAATGTTCTATGGTGTTATGCAAGATATTCATCAGTGTGGCTATAGGATAAGGCCATTTCAGGTTCCCTCTCCTCTGCTGCCCAAGGAACAAGCTGGGAACATCTCCTTGGACACCTGGGAACCCCTCCAGAGTCAAGTCTCTTGCCAACCCTAAAATGGCTTCCTTAATTAAGATATCTACTTCCCTGCTCCCATATCCACATCTCCTCCATCCCAACCACCCCATTCCCTCAAGCTCTCCCCATCCTCCTCTTCTCCCTTCTCTCTCCCCATCTCCCCTTATCCCCACCCCATCCCACCCCCGTGCTCCCAACCCCTGTCCGGCAATCTTGTCCACTTCCAATATCCAGGAGGATAACTATATGTTATTCTTTGGGTTCACCTTCTTATATAGCTTAATATTTTTCTTAACAAGTACCTCATAGCAAGATGAAGACCATGGAAAACTATTCCTCCAATTTGGATATAAGAGCATGGCTTGTCAAATGCCCTTTAAAATGTTTGTTGCTCTGTTGGCCAGAAGATTGAAGAGAAGACAAGGGAAAACCACTAAAGCAGAGTGAAACTTTCTCTTGCTAAAAGCAGCATTTGATTTTTTATTAATTTTTAACTATACAGAACCTCTTATAAGTAAAATGTGAAGTGACAAGTATATAAGAACATACATTGGAAGATGGCAGAGATGTTTTATTTGAAGCCATGCTTGCCGTGCATGCACACCCATTTTCGCAGACTGTATTTACAAATTAATGAGACTAATTTAAAAGATCCCAATCTTCACATATATAAAAAAATCTCAAAATTCTTATAAAATATCACTTTCTTTAATTTCCTATTTTTTTATTCCAATTATGTTACTTGAAGGGCTATATCAGTCAGCATGGGCTTTCATAATGACTCCCACAGGCTGGGTAGGTTAAATACTAGTAACTTATTTTCTTACAGTTTTGGAGGCCAGAGGCCGGAGATTAGGCTGAGAAAATGCTGTGATTCTGCTGAGAATGCATTCCTGGCCCACCTCACTACATTCTTCTGTAGTTGAGGGAGAGGTCTGAGATCTCTTCCTTGCCTTCTGAGGGTCCTGGGTCCATGAGATCAGTGATCTTACCTAACAATCTTTCTTCATCTGACCACTTGCTCAAAGCCCCTGAATCCAAATCCAGTCTTTTAGAGGGAGGGAGAAGTGACAGGAGCAACATGACCAACTGCACCAAGAAACTCTTCAGAGATACCCCATTAAAATGATCATAGATGATTCTAGCTTGATTTTCATGCAGACAAGCCTACATTTGTTTAAAATGGACTCCAATTTATTCTTCTCTCTAAATTCATGAAAATCCTCATAAAAAGAAATTCATAAATGTAATTATCACTATTTTTTAGAATTCATCCAGGTTTTTAATTTTTAATCTTAACAAACATTTTAAAAGCTGTATTGGATTTTATATTTGCTTGACAGTAATAGCTATTTTTCAAACGATATGATTTAATCATGATTAATAGCATGTCTTAAAAAGACAACAAACAGGTCTTGTAACAATAAAATAGTCCTTGCTTACTAAGGACAGTGATGGAACAATTTAAAGATTTTTGGTAAGCCGTGCACTACCTCTCCAAATAAGCCACAATGGCAAAAGTGTTGCCTATTACATATGAAAATTTTCTGGCCTTGACCTGAAATAATGGAAACTACTTCCAGTCAATGCATTAAATTCTCACTATGCTTTATACTTAACACAGCTGCCTTGTACTATAAAAAGAGAACTTGGACAGGATATCTGTTGTTTTACATTGTTTCTATGTCCACTTAGAACCATCCCTGGGGGAATGCTAACCTTGGAGAAATCACATAGTGCTTTTACCCATGTATTCTGGCATTGCCATGCAACAGAAAGGATGTTCAACTGAGCGGTGGTGATTTGGATTTGGGAAGGGACAAAGAAGTCACAAATGGGCCAAGTGCAACTTAGGAGGTATGCATCAAGGAGCTTGTGTGGACAGCAAAATTGACAGCCCTTACAGTTAACGGGTACTCTCGGTGGAGCATGCAATTTGACAAAAAGTGAAGGCAGAGTTTCAGTTCCCATTCCTCCCTGGAAATTGACATGCACCTAGCATGATTTGGGCAGGCCCATGTTAAGGATAAAAATCCAAAGCATTTCTTAATAGTCAATTTGTCAAAAGCTTCCTCTTGAATAAAACAATGATAATCTCAGAAACAAAAAACGAATCAATGTTATTTAACCAGTTTTCAAATCTAAATAAATTTAAATCATGGAATTTCTATATTTTTATATAAAATAGAATTATGTATTCCCTTTCTGAAGTGAGATCAACAAGGCTTTGTTCAATGCCTCCTAAGAAAAGGTTCTTATTATATAGAGTACAAAGCTAAGTCCACGAACACTGCCCCCTTCTCACGGACAGTCTTCTTCCACCACACTGGGGCTGTTGTAATTTATGCCCAAAGGAAAACACAATGATTTTTCTTTTCAAAGCCAAGACCAGCTACCTAATTTGCAGAGCAGTGTGCAGAATGGAACTTGGGGCCTGACATGGTAGGAAATTCAATTTACTTTCTTACTAGATGCTGCCCAAGGGTGAAGTCACTCTTCTTGAAAGGGTCACTCTGGGGAATTTACAGCCTCTGTAGGTACAGTGTCACAATCTGGCACTCATGTGAGCAAAAGGCTCTGCAAGACGAGCCACCAGACACACAAACTGTCTGTCCCTTTCTGACGTGCTCAAATCATGGGCAATTGTAGCCATGTTAAAGCTAATTCTAGTGGAATTTGAAAATGTTTCATATTTGCTTCAGACAATCTCACTTCAACCATTCCACAAGAGACAAGAGGGCTATGTTGCCAAAGGGGAAAATAGAAGCAATCTTGTATAGGGATTGCAAGACAGGAAAAGGCTCTTTAAGCTGATGCTAGGGATAGCTAGAGTTGTTTAGGATGCCATCTCTTCATTCTGTAAGCATTTTAAATGCTAACTAGGTTTCAGGCCCTGTGTTAAAATCATACTGACAATGTTGAATTAATTCATTTATATATTCTTGATTTTTCCATAGATTTATCTGCTAACAGGGAAATGAGGTCAGATTGAAGAGGTCTTTGAAGGTCATTTATAGTCAGGAGTTCTCTGGCAGTGTGAGACTTTCAAGTTGGGAACACCTGTTTTTTGTCATTCTCAACTTCTACTGCTCTACTCCTATATGAAAATAATTTCTTTCCATGTAATTTCTTTACTATTTTTTGGCTTGATCTCGATACTACTAAGGAATATACATCTTTAAACTTATTTTATTCTTCATTCCATTTGTTATTACTACTAGCCATAGTGAAGACTAGAATGTGTTGAGTGACATCTTTGCCTTAAGGTCACTTGTAGTTGATTGGATTCGTTGGATTTGAAGTGTATTACTCACTGTTGAACCTTGGTACCTAGTTCCCAGGCATACATTTAGTCCAATGTACCTGTTAGGTAAGTACCATCCAATATAACCGCATGGGGAAGTGGTTTTTTGGAAGTACTCACTCAAGCAATTCTGGAAAAATGATAATTGTGACTTATTAGAAACACACCTTTGCTTTATAGTGATATAAAGAATTCCCTTTGGGTCATTTCCTATATAATGTCTTGACCCATTCTAAAGAGTGAAGACTGGGAGCTAAGATTAATTATAAGGTGGGAAGGATGAGTCCAAGTCTAATTTTGTTAGTTTCCATAACCGTTACCAGGATGATGTTGTGCCATTTTTTTTTCTGTGAGTTTGGACAATTCCAGCACATTTTCTGGTATTCTTGGGAACCTGGGTAGGTCCATCCAAAGCCTTTCATGGCATCTAGCATATAGCATGTACTCAGTGTTACGGTGGCAGAAGCATGCGAACTGTATTTTTTAAGGACAGTTCTCGGTTTTATGGGCAAGATTTAAGTCAGCCAGAGGCAAGAACACACAACCCTTGTGAGAGCTAAAGAAAGAAATAGGTTCTCTCTTTGAAAGGCTCCTTGAGCCATCTTGGAAGGGTATGTGTGTGGCCCTGAGTCTGGCAGGGACAGAGCTGAGCAGAGCTGTTCGCAGCAAATCTGTGATGATGATCTTCTCATCTGTCTTCTAAGCTGTGGGCGGCTCCTTCTTTGGGAAGCAAGTTATAATCAGAACTTGGAACAAGCTACTCTCCAAACAATGCTCTCATTGCCTTTCCTGCCATTTAATTAATGCCAGCCTTATTTTATAGAAAGTATATAAATATGATTTATGCAGATTTGCACCTATATTCTACCACAAGGCTTTTCATGAGGTAAATAGCCATGCAAATTATATCCTTCTGATAAATACCATTGGCCTGAATACCTAACATTACTTTGATAGCCCCATTTCAGGCGCATAGCAAACACGTGGAGAGTCAGCACTTATCCTTAAAGTTATGATAAAGGACAACCAAGATTTGACCACCTGTCTAGTCCAGATAATATTTCGCTGGAGGACTTAGATTTTAGCAGATAAGAAAAGAAGCAAGGGCGTTTTTCTAGTGCTTTCTTTTGAGCTCTTGTCAACCTAACTAAAGAAATTCTGCATCTTTAGGCTGTCACTTGAAAGTTACAGCAACATGAGCCGCAAATTCTGGTTTTGCTTTTGTGTCTTTAAAATGAAATCAGACTGTGATTCATTTTCACTCAAGTCCTGAGAGCATTGCCTTAAAGGACCAATGGGGTGCACCAGGGAGGATCTCCTGTTTTCATACAATTTCATTTTTGGTGTGCCTGTGAGCACCCGTGTCAATAAACAGATTTTATAAAAGAACCTTTGAAGAACTGGTAGAAAAGCCTATTCTTTTACTAATCACAAAATTTAACAATCACAAAGGAATTAGCATCGCCATACCACACTCCCAGAGTACCATCGCAAGTAAGAGCCTGGAAACTTGTGTCTACTTAAATCCTTTATCTGATTTAGCAATATGCAGTAAATTGTTTTACAAAGCATTTTTGATACCTTTGCAACACTGTTGTTGCAAGACTCCAGCCTCCAGAATGTTCCTACTTTTTCCATTTGGGTCACTGTTCCATAGCTTCCCAGGTCAGCCAGGGCTGTGTGTAAGTGCAGAAACAAAGAAAGGCTTGGCCTCTATAGCCTGGTGTGTGTATTGTTAAGAGGTGTCTACAGCACAGATCTCATAATTTTGTTTTCTTGATATCTTCTATGGAAATTACAGAATCTTAGACATTAAAATGCAAGTTTTCATCTTTAAAACATTTAACCCAAGCATTCTCGTTTTCTTCCTGGAATTTTCAGAGAGATTTCATTTTCTTACCCTTGCTCTACTTCCTCCAAAATTTTAACTCTAAAGGTACCTAAAATTTGATACTCAGTAGGAATATAATGGTAATTGCCGGGCTGTGAGTTTTGATGGATACATCTTGGGCTAAAATTTCACTGTAAGAATAATTCTTGAATGACTGTAAATAGGCTTTTTTCTTCTTTGTTTCTGATGTTACCATGGTACAGAAGATGTAAGGCCTCATTGAGTCTTCTTTATTCTTTTGTCAAAGTATTTCAGTTTGTATCTATGTGGCAGGATATATACATTTTTAAAGTAACATTTTTACCTTTAATTTTAAATTTCCTGAATTGTCAAGGCTAGTGTCCCTGTGCTTCTGTGTGGTTAGCTGGAGACACAAACAGGTCAGATAGCCTGCCCACAGCCTGCTCGCATAGGTGATGCCCTAGCCTCTATAGAGATTCAGGTCTCCTGGCTTCTGTGTACAAGACACTCTTTACTACCCTGCACAAAAGTAAACTGTCGAATTAGACAAAGCTCTAAGTGGGTGGCTGGCCAATGTGATGAGACAGCTCCGGGGAGCAAAGGCTCCTCATTCTCTGCAGTTTATTATGGCATTCCTGGACATCTAGCTCCCTGGACACTCTCTGGAATTAGTCTTAAGTTATAATGGTGATTTCAAGCTTGCTGGAATATAGCATCGGAGACCTGGGGAGGTCCAAGTAGTGGACTGGAATAGTTACAGCTATTAACTATCTAGGTCACTCTTTATATAGGGCTGTAATATATACTCTCGCTTCTGATTTCTGTGCTGACAGAAGGAAAAAAAATTCCATCCTGCTAAAATGTAGTCAGATAACAGTTTGTCTTTCCAAAACATTATTAGGTATTATTACAGAACGTGAGCACCTTTCATTCCTGACAAACAGGAAATGTATGCTGCACTACTGGTATGTCAATCAGAGTGATAGCATCAATTTTATGGTTTTTAATTCATCCCCACCTCCTGCGGAGCCTTTTGCTCATCCCAAATTATGAATCTTAAAAGGCACATGATTAAGAAGAAAAAAAAAATCTCTGCCTGTGTGAACTCCTGTGTGAAGAGCTGGGAGGTGGCTATCTAAGAGATTTGAAAATATTGGCTAGTTGCTCAGAGGTTGGACAGCCGAAAATACCTCTGCCTAGTTTCACTGTGGTCTTTTGCTAGCAACTTCAGTGTTCATTTCTAATACATTTCCTCCTTTGTATATTTAAGTAAGAAAAAGAAAATAAACAACCTAAGAAATGCTACATTTGTCTTTCCATGATGTTTCTGAGATCTGTTTTCATTTATGTTTTCCATGACAGTTTATTGCACTGGGATGTTTTGTTGCTATTTTGTATATTAAATAATGAATGTGTAGCTTTCCATTAATTAGAGTGATAGTACACATAAATCTTTTCTTTCATTCCGTTTATTCTTTTCAACATATAATAAAAGTTAAGATCATTGTCAGTTCAGCACGAAGTGAGGCTGTATAAAAATAAATAGTGTATGCAAACACACGCACACACACACACATGAGACACAACTTCACAACAGGGGATGCAGGAGCCTGGGGTGCCTGAATCTGTCCTCTCCTGTTCCCCTCTTGTTTCTGGTGAGAAGCCATTTTTCTTGTTTTTCCTATGTAGCTCCACCTGGTCTCCATTTGTTGCCACAAACTCTGCAAATACCACACACTTCTTTAAGTTTTGGAAGTGGCACCTGATAGTGGCTGATTGGAAGGTAACGCAATCATTAGCAGTTGACGGAGGTCAGTTTCCCCTCCTGGTGCTGACTTCAGAGTGAATGCTTCATTGTTGGCAGACAAGTCTCTATTTGCTGATAGTACATGAAGAGCTATTCAGAGATCTTTTATAAGAGCTTTCGCTGTGTAGTCGCCTTCATGTTCAAACCTCACTTGCTCATTTCTACCTGAGCTTTAACATTGTTGATGCTTCTGTGTCCCAGCATGAGTGGATGCAGCTTTCGAGTGTCCCACGTGGGATTCTCTTGGACAGAATTTCTCTTTCTGCTTTTGCTGCAACTTCATTATGATTCAGATTTGAACTTTGCTGGTTCTGATGCAAGAAAGAAAAGAGTAAGTAACCAAGAACTCCTGTTTCGCTGGTAGTGCCCCAGCATAAAACATCATCCTTGCTTGAGAGGGATGGTAAGGTATGTGTAACTGCTTAGTGCAGTGGGGCTTGACTGCTCAGAAGGAAAAGCTCCAGGAAGTGCTGTCTTTTCCAATAGGGACAAAGAAAGGGATGTGGGACTCTGTCAGAGCGCTTCCTGGAAGAGCTCTTTCCCCAGATGTGCTCATGTTTGTGGTACCAGCATTTCCAAGGTGTGTGTTCCCACTCTGCCTCCCTTGAGTCCTCAGTTTGTTTCACTGCAGTACCCTAGACACAGGAGCAGAAAGCTTCGAAACCTGAACAACTTGTGTGTTCACACAGACGGGGCAGGGCAGAAGCCAAATTTGAATCTGTTTTCTGACTCCAAACTCTTTGATAGATAACTTCATGTTTTAAAAACTTCTAATTGGCCCTCCTGTTTTTTTTTGTTTGACTTTCTATACAACGTATTTATTATAAATTTATTAATAAAAAGCATATATTTTTATAATAGGGACTTGCACATGATGCATTTCACCTGGGTAGTTTTGGTAATGATATTAGCCTTTATGTTCAATTTAAGAATATGAATGTTTGTAATTATTTCGAAGACTTATCTCAGACAATGGGAGTGTTAATTCATCATTACCGATGAAGCGTTGATGTTTCCTCAAAATTCAAGCTTAGAAACTCCATCCTTTGTTGTGGCTGCATTTGTGGGTGGGGACTTATGGGAGTTACTAGGTTAATGAAGTTATAAAAAGCCTTGATTTGATAGGGTAATGTCTCTGTAGAATGTAACACCAGAGGGAGAGAAAAGGGAACTGGCTACTTTCACATACCCAGTAGATAAAGCTATGTGAGCCCAAAGGGAGAACGGACTTTTTTTAAAACAGTTTTAGTTGGAACAATATATTTCTAGTCAAGAAAAATTAAATCAAAAAGATTCTTCAAATATCTGACTTTTCATTGATAAAACAGAAGCTTTGTTGTTTCCTGAATTCTGTCTCTTAGTTCAGCAGGCCAGAGAGGTCACCCTTGCCTAACACTGAACCATCTGGTACCTTTAGCATGAATTTTGAACCTCCACATCTGTAGGAAAATAACTTTTTTCTTCCTTAGGTGCAGGGTAGGAGAATGTGCGTCTTCTGCAGAAATGAGCAGTAGCACGAGAAGTGCTGCGGAACTGGGTTCTGGATCCTCTTCCAAACTGGTGTAGCCCAAGTCAGGGCACACGCGGAGGGGCCGGGAGGGCAAGGCTAGAAAACTAAGAGCCAGCTCATTGAAATTCTCTGTATGCTGAACTTCTAAATCAGACTTAGTCTGTAAGGAATATGGGTGACATCAAAGACAATCGGGTCTAGGGAAATGGTGAGTAGTTAAGAGCACTTGCTTCTCTAGTACAGAATGTACTTTGGTTCCCAGCACCATCAGCAGACACATGGCAATCACCATGACTCCAGCTTTAGAGAATCCAGTGCTCCTGAACTCTAAAGACAATCAACTCAATATGCATAAATACACTTCTCTCTCTCTGTCTGTCTGCCTCTCTCACACACACATACACACTTACACACAAACAAACAAATGCACATATATAAAGGTAATTACAATATTTTTGGAAAGAAAATTTTATTTGCAGTTTCGAAATATACTCTAGGAGCATTGGAGATTACACTAGGATCAGTCAGAGAGCCAGGACTTCAGATAGTACTTCAGTAATGCCAGACCATAACTACCTTGTAAATGGCTAGTGAACTTTTGCCTTTGCCATTACTAACTTACCTAAAGGGTTCAGCTCAACATTCCAGCTACTTTACAGTTTAAATAAGCCTTTGTTTATTTTTATTACAGAACATATTATCTTCTTAAAACCAAATAAATAAGTACCCCCATATCCAAATTTTATTTTTGTGTGTGGATTTCATACCACATAAATGATATCTACTTTATTAAAATGGTTTTTTATTAAAATTAGAGTGACTCCCCATGGTAAGCCAGTGGTCTGGTGGGAAGCCTGGTGTTGTCTTTGTCTGTGAGCTACTACATTTTGCTATGTTTCCAGCTGCACCTACTAAAATGTTCTTATTTGAGTGTTTCAGAAAGCAGTGAAAGGAACAAATGAATATATTCTTTGGGTAATGATGACCTCAGCATGATTGCTAGATGTAAAAAGTCATCCTTTCCTAGCCAAGATGTTTGAGATTAGAAGTAACTGAGCTATGAGAGAAAGGATGTATTTTTGTGATGTGCACTGGGTTTGGATTTTGTATGTGTGTGCCTAATATACCTTAACACTACGAATGATTCTTACCCCTCAGTTCCCCTGTTTACCACTTAGAAATGGTGGGGAGTTTGGTTTTTTAATCAGTGTGTCTTTAACTCTCTCTCTGTCTCTCTCTGCCCTTTCTTTCATCTTCAAGCAAATGAAAATATCAGCTCGCTGGAAAGACCCTTTTGCATAGCACATGGAACCCTGGAAGGGGCTTTACGATGATGTGGATATCATGACACCAGCAAGGTCCCTGCCTCCTGTGCACATATTCTCAATCTGGGAATCTTGTTACCCTAGTTACCCCAGAATGTTTCCTTCTGACTACATTCTTTCTATCTGTAAGTAACTCTTTTACTCAACGGGGAGCAAGGGGCCAGATGGCATGCAGACATGTGCTTAAGGCTGGGCAAGTCTCATTTGTTCTCTATTTCGTGTTACTTTCTGTCACTCCATAACTAACCACACAGACGGGACGCACCCTGTGGGCTTCTTTTTGCTGTGTATATCTGACATATGATTATAGCAATGTGTTTTTGTTAGCATTATTATTGTTATGGGATTCTTTTTGGTTGTACTTTTTAAAATCTGCTCGAATTTTCTGAAATGGGAGATAAAAATAAATTCAACAATATAAACAGGTCAGCCAGAAGACAGACGTGTAAATACAATGAATGTTGTCCCTCCTAATTAA
Source organism: Alexandromys fortis (assembly GCF_014885135.2). Lineage (NCBI taxonomy): Eukaryota > Metazoa > Chordata > Mammalia > Rodentia > Cricetidae > Alexandromys > Alexandromys fortis. Next base: position 10,491,060 of record NW_026067957.1, on the reverse strand, counting down.
TAACCTTGAGCTTCTTCCAAAAGCAGCATTACAGTTCAAAAATAATTTCATTTGGGGAATTCTTCCTGCAAAGTTTCCTTTGAGCCTCTGCCTATCAACCATGGCAGTCACCAGGAGTTTTTTTTTTTTTTTTTTTTTTACAACTCAGTGACCAAATAAGCGTTAGGTGTTTTCTACATAGCAGGCAGTATACCATGAGCAAAGAGCAAGGCAGACATGGTTTCTGCCTTCTGATACATTTGAGATCAAATAAGAAATGAAAGCTGGGTAATGCCTCTTCTGAAAAGTACAAGATGTGACTATACAGTGACAACCCATACTACCTCAAATGACAACTTTAAAGAAGAGATTGAAAACAGTTTGAGCAACACAAGCATCTCTGGAGCCACTCTCAAACTTTCTACCCAGGAAGAAAATACTGATTTTTTTCACACACTGTATGGTAGTACGCATTTTGTCTACACTAGCATCATTCAATCTCAGCATATAAAAATTGGACTGTTAAGTAGGTGTGATGGATATTCTTGGTTGTCAGCTTGGCTGTATCTGGAATTAAATGAAATCCAGGCGGCTGGGTATACTTGCTAGGGAGGAATGTTTTTCTTAAGTCACTTAAAGTGGGAAGACCCACTTTTAATCTATATCCTTTGAGGTGGGAAAATGTGTCTTTAAACTAGATGTTTTGAGTTAAAAAGATCCACCATTTATCTAGATCATACTTTCTGCTGGCAGGCTTTATAAAAGACATAGAAAAGGAAGTTTGCTCTCCTGTTGCCTGCTTTCTGTCTCCTTGGTAGCAAGTTCATTAGTTCGCTTACTTAGGGCCTACTTCTTTGGGAATCTGGCCTACCAGCCTCATAGAATGAACAACCACTGGATTCTTAAACTGTTTATTGATAGACAGACATTGCTGGATTACCTGGACTGCACCTGTAAGCCATTATAATAAACCTCATAAAATATTTGTTCCATGAGTTCTGTTCCTCTAAAACGCTCCTACTAATTACTAATTTTGGTACTAGAAGTGGATGTAGAGCAACAGAAGTATAAGATATTTTTTATAAGTTTCTGGAACAGGCTTTCCAATTTCCCATCACCTACAGTTACTGATGTCTCCCCAGTTACTGAAGTCTCTCCTAGGAGCCTGAGAATACTGAAAGCACATGGAACAAAATATTTCACAAACTTAGGGAGACAAATACATTTGATTATAGTGATTCACTAATTGTGAGAGTCAATGGATTTATTGATTTTGTATATAAAACTTTTGGCAACTTGTAGAAAAATAAAGACAATGTTAATTCTAGTTGGACCTTTCTAGCATCTCTGGACAATCTCTGACAAAGAAAAAGAAGATACTCCATGATAAAAATCAACCACATATTTTAACATTTTAAAATATGGTGAAGGCCAGCAATAAACTCAGCAATAAAGCTGACTACCAGGTGAACGTAAATAGTCTAAATATTTCTTAGTCTTTTTGTTTGTTTGTTTGTTTGTTTTTCGAGACAGGGTTTCGCTGTGGTTTTGGAGCCTGTCCTGGAACTAGCTCTTGTAGACCAGGCTGGTCTCGAACTCACAGAGATCCGCCTCCCTCTGCCTCCCGAGTGCTAGGATTAAAGGCGTGCGCCACCACCGCCTGGGGTAGTCTAAATGTTTCTAAATGTGCCCAGAAGAGAATCTTCTCTCCAGTAGCCTTGGAGCTTAAGTTGCAGAAAATCAAACCAAAGCCCTGATAATAAGGTTGACTGAAAATTCAGGTCTAAGCCTCTGAGTATGTTGGAAGTTAAAGTAAAAACATTGATTGGTAAAGAATGGGATCCTGTATCTTGGTATTGAGATGTGTGGGAAGCAGAGAACTTTGAACCCTCTGTTCTTCAAGGGTTTATCTCTCCTGGAGAAATAATTCTCCACCCTCAGCAGAAGATGTACCTCTACCCCACCCCATGAAATATTGCTTTTTCTGCCTTTGACTGAGGAAATTAATCTTTCATTGTTTGCTAAACCAGGAATGACTTTCTCTGAAGAGGACACCAGGAAAGACAATACTGATGTCCTACAGGGCTCACCAATAATTGCTTCTAGACCTATAACTAGATCTAAGACAAATAAGGCTTCTCAAGAGGATGTAGAAAGTACACTCTATGAGGAAGTGTGCTACACTACTAAAGAGATTAACAAATAACTTATTTGATGAGAAATCTGCTGATTTTAAGAGTGTGAGATAAAGGTGTAAGGCCCATAAGACTGGGTCAGGCTCAGTTTAATGAAATGGAGTCCACATTTAATATGGAAAGTTACACAGTTAACAAAGATGTCAAAAACTTCTTCGAATGGTTGGTTGAAACATCTATAAATAGATGGCCTATAGAAAAGGAGTTGTAGGCACCTGGTATCTCTTCCCTTGGTGTTGATGAAGGAATTTTTAAGATAGGGAAATTGCAATACTAGAATGGGTGTCCTGTATAAAACCCAATTCTCTATAATTGGAAGGTCTAGAAGACTTGCCTTCACTAATCCTGTAAGACACAGAATGGTAAGAGGGGCCCCAGCACATTTGGAAAGCTTTGTTGCCTCACTTCTGCTTGTGTCAGACATGAGGTTTGGAAATATTGCTGATCAGTTTGGCGAATTAAATATAATTAGTTTAATTGGGTCACAAAGTAGCAAGGACTAGGTAGCAGCATTGAATCATCAAAGACATGATGATCATAGTTATGTAAGGGCAGCATAGGCAAAGCAATGCTCACAATGGCTAAATCCAGACTGATTAGCACAGGCAAAATGATTTTTATTGCCTCATGACTCATATGGACCTTTGGTACAGGCTAATCAATCATGGCACTTCCAGGTATGAAATAGATAAGAGGCCTACTGCATTTTTGTTTGGTCTATTTAAGTGAGTAAATTCTCAAAAAAAAAAAAAAATGAAAGAAAAACTAAATTGAAATGTGACAAAAGGGAATCTCAGACTGTGAACCAGTTTACAGAGTTGAGCCAGTGTAGACCCCTTGAATGAAGGGAAAAAGAGATGCTCCTAAGAAAGGACCTTGGAACCAATGAGTTTTACTGTTTGTCTTTGTGCAGTGCTTCTCCAGAGGAACCTCCAGACTTTTACAAGTGTAACTCTACAACGGGGGAAAGGAAACCACTGAACTTCCTACAGTCTCTTGGATACTGGTTCTGAATGGATGCACATTTTAGGAGACCCCAAGAAACACTGTGCTTTTTCAATTGAAGTATGGGTTTATGGATTTAAAGTGGTTAATAGAGTTTTGGTTGAAATCAGACTCATTGTAGGCCCAATAGATCCCTGAACTCATCCTGTGGTTGTTTCCCCAGTGCCAAAATATATAATTGGGATAGATGTGCTTAGAAATTGACAAACAATTCTTACATTAACTCTCTCACCCACGGCGTTATGGTTGTAAAGGCTAACTCAGTGATTCTGAACCTTCAATACTTCAATATAGTTTCCCATGTTGTAGTGACCCAAAACCAAAAATTATGCTTTTTGCTGCTTAATATCTGTGATTATGTTACTGTTATGAATAGTAATGTAAATATTTTTGGAGATAAATGTTTGCCAAAGGGATCATGATCCACAAGTTGAGAACCACTTGGTTAAATGGAAGCCTTTAGCATTGCCTCTGCTAGGGAAGATAGTGAATCAAAAACAGCATAACTTCCCTGGAGGAGCTTGACGGATTAGTACATCCATAAAGGGCTTGAAAGATGTGCAGAGGTGGTAGTACCAACCACATCTCCATTTAACCCTCCCATCTTCTTCTAGTGCAGAGAACAGACTGATCTTGGAAAATGTCAACTGACTATCAAACCTCAATCAAGTAATGACTCCAATTGCAGTACCAAACACGGTGTCCTCACTTGAGCAGATGAGCACATCCCCTGGTACATATGCAGCTACTGATCTAGCAAGGTACATATGCAGCTACTGATCTAGCAAGTGCCTTTTTCTTGGTACCTGTCCATATGGACCACCAGGAGAAATTTGCTTTCCATTAGCAAATCCAGCAGTATACCTATAGAGTTTTGCCTCAAGGATATATTAACTGTGTCTTAATTTAATTATAAGGGATCTTGATCATCTTCTACTTCCACCAAATATCACATTGGTTCATTATATTTATGGCATTATGCTGGTTGGGCAAAGTGAGTAGGAACTGGCAATCACTTTGGACTTGACTTGTTGGTAGCAAAGATGCACTTCAGAAGATGGGAAATAAATCTCACCAAAATTTGAGGGCCTTCTACCTCATTGTAGTTCTTAAAAGTTCAGTGGTATGGAACATGAAGGATAAGTTATTGTACCTGGACCTCCCACCACCACAAAAGAAGAATGTTTAGAGGGCTCTTTAGAATATGGAGACAGTATATTCCTCACCTGGGTGTGCTACTCTGGCCCACATACCTAGTGACTTGGAAAGCTGCTGCCTTTGAGTGGGGCTTGGAGCAGGAGAAGGCTCTTTAACAGATACAGTCTGCTCCACCACTTAGACCATATGATGGAACAGACCTTTTAGTACTTCTAGTGTCAGTGGTAGGTCGGGATGGTTTTAAGCCTTTTGGTAGGCCCCTATAAGTGAATCACCGAAGAGCCCTTTGGGATTTTGGAATGTGACTGTACTAACATCTATAAACAACTAGTCTCTCTTTGGAAGGTTTCTCTATTGTGCCTTAGTGGAAGCTGAACATTTGACAATGGACTACCAAGCTACCATGTAACATGGGCTGTCTATCATGAGCTGGGTGTTATACAGTCCACCAAGCTAAAAAGTAAGATGTGCATATCAGCAATCGATTATCAATTGGAAATGGTATATATGTGATTGTGTCCAAGCAATTCCTGAAAGCACAAGCAACTTATTTGAAGGCATCACCAAAATGCCTATGATTTTGACTCCTTTTACAATGCCATCTTCTGCCAAGCATGAACTTATAGCCTCATGGGGTGTGCTTTTAGCTCAGTTGACTGAGGAAGAGAATACTAGGACCTGATTTGCTGATGGTTCTCCATGTTATGCAGGCACCACTGGAAGTGAACTGCTGCAGTGTTACAGCCCCTTTATAGGACAATCTTGAAAGACACAGGAGAAGGGAAATGTTTACAGGGCAGAACTTTGGGCAGTACACATGGTCATACATCTTGTTTTAATGGAGGAATGGCCAGATATGAAATTTCTTTCACTAACTCATTGACTATAGTCTATGAATTGGCTGGAAGATCATGGATTTGGAAAAAGTGAAATTGGAAAATTGGTGAGAAAATCATTTGGAGAATAATATATGTAACATGGAGGCCTGCTTGTTGGGGTTTCTGTCCTGCTCAATATCCCACAGCCAGCAAGCCCCAAAGAAAACCACACAGAGATCTCCATAAGTTATAAAACTGATTGGTCCATTAGTTCAGGCTTCTTGTTAACTCTTGTAGCTTATATTAACCCATTGTTCTTATCTACGTTAGCCACATGGCTCAGTACCTTTCTCAGCTGGGTAGATTATATCTTGCTTCTTCCCTGGTCTGGACAGGACTGGGAGGAATGGGCTTCCTCCTTCCTAGAATTCTGTTCTCATCACCCTGCCTCTACTTCCTGTCTAGTTGACCCACCTATACTTCCTGCCTGGCCAATCAGTGTTTATTCAAAATATGAATGACAGAATACAGACAATTCTCCCACACCAAGTATATAGATATATTTGTCAAAATGGGCCAAGGATGTAAAGATACTGTTGCCCATGTAAATGTTCATCAAAAAGTATTTTCAACTGAGGAGTACTTCAATATCAAATAGATAGAATGGTGCATATTGGGGACCATAAGCCTCTTTCCCAAGTTATCTCAATGATTACCAAATGGGTCCAAGAAGAAAATGGCACTGGTGACACAAATGGAGATTATGGATGGACTCAACAACATTGACCACCACACAGCAAAATTGACCTGGCTACAGCTATTGCTGAGTACCAGATCTGTCAACAGTAAAGACAAACACTGAGTCCTGGATATGATACTATTCCATGGGGTGCCCATCCAGCAACCTACATTTGACCACTTCCTCCAAGGAAAGGACAATGCTTTGTCCTTACATAAATAGATATTTATTCTGATCATGGATTTACCTTTCCTACAAGTGATGATTTTGCCAAAACTATTATCTGTGGCCATACATACAGAATGCCTTATTCACCATCATGGCAATCCACAGAGTATTGCTTCTGACCAAGGAACTCATTTAAAGCCAGAGAAGTATGACTCTGGGCCCACAATCATTGAATTTACTGGTCTTGCTGTGTTCCTCACCATTCAGAAGCAACTAGTCTGATAGAAAAATGAAAATAGCCCTTTAAAACACACAGTTATAACACCAATTAGTTGGCACTTGCCTTGAGGACTGGTGTAAGCTCTTATAAAAGGCAGTGTATATTTTGAATCAGTATCTAATATGTGGTACAGTTTCACCTATATCCAGGAATCAAGGGATGGAAAAAAGAATAGTTCCATTATCACTCCAAGTGATGAACTAGGAAAATTTTTGCTTCCTAGTCTCTCAACTACAGGAAGAGTTTTCCTGTGTCTTGGCAATTACTCTCAAATGATCGACAACGGAATTTAATGTTAACTATAAATTCTCAGCCAATAGCTCAGGCTTATTATTAACTAGCTCTAACAACTTATTTAAATTAACCCTTTTCTATTAATCTACATTATATTGCATGGCATTTCCTGTCTTTTATCTCACACCTCCTATTTCTTCTCGGTATCTGGCTGGCAACTCTTCTAACACTGCAATTCTCCTTCCCAAAATATTCTTTTTGTCTCAAGTCCTGCCTAACTTATAGCTGTCTAGTTATTGGTCAGTCATATTCTTTATTACATCAATCTAGTGACAAATATATACACAGTAAAAGGAATATTTCACATTTCCCTTCTTTTGTCTAAATAAAAATGATGGTTTTAGCTTTAACATAGTAAAATTATATACAATATACACACATATATATAATTCAACTATATATATACATATATATGTATATGTATATATATATATATTTCAAGTGGGAATTACAGTTATAATATCCAGTCCATTTGTATTTGGCAAATTTAGAGAATATGCTCTATTACCTATCTTATCTTTGTAAGTCTTAAATTTTATACCTAATTTACCTTTTAAGCATAACTAAGGAAAACTTTAAGTCTAATTATTGAGTTTTTAACTCTATCAAAGGTCCCAGAAGGGTAAAAGTTACTTAATGATGTTGACATCTGGGTGCCTGGCCAGTCACTCAAAGTTCTTCTGTAACATTGGGCATCCGTGCTTGATCTACGAGCCTAGTATATCTGATAGACATTTTTGAGTAGCAAGGAATTTTGAAGAACTATATTACTCTGTCTTGGCAATATTTGGCAGCCACTTCCTTTTGTGTCTTGCTGGTAAAGTTTGGACAGTAGACTGACAACCATGGAGGCAAGGGCAGTTTCTTTGCCCTAAAGAAAACCAACTCCATATGGAGTTTTTTTGAAGCCCATTTTCTTTTTTTGAAATAAATTAGTACTGTCAGAATCAGATCTGTCTTACTGTTATGAAAAACCTTAGGCTATTAAACATATTAAATGCCATATTCTGTATGTCTTTGAAGTGTTTGAAGACCATTTTCCTACCAAAATATATCTCTATGTGACCTTGAAAATGTACCTAACATGATTATAAGTTTGACTGTTATAGATGACTGTTAGCCTGTATTTCATAATTTTATGTTACATTTTAATTGAGTTACATAAGCACATTACCCCAAACAATAGAAGAAACAATACAGTATATAAAACTTAAATTTAAACTTGTGTCATAAACTAAAATTTATGCCAATGTAAAATATTTTGAGGTTCGTAACTGCTTTTTAGTTTAAAAGCAGATTAAGTAATTTACACTTTAATCCTCTCATTTTTATATAATCTCCCCCCCCTTTTTTTTTAGAAAGAAATCTTTGGATTTACAAAGAACCATAACAATTGATAGTAGACATTCATAATCCATCTTTTGGAATGTGGACACAATTATTCAGACTACTTTCTGTTGTTTTAGGGCTTTGAAATCTTTGGAGCAGCACTTAAAAAATTAGGTTATTTGTTAGGTGTTGACTGACAAACTTGATGAATCTGAACCATCTCAGCCAGCAGCCTTAAAGCAATTCCAGATGCAGAACTCCAAGGAAACTGCAATGGAGGCTTTGAGCATCTGGGTCATCCATTTTCATTGGTGTTTGTTTCCCTGTTCTGAGAATATATTAACTTTTGAAGGTAACATACATGCATTATAAGTCTGGAATATGCAGTATGTGAAAGTCAGTTAAAAATGATTTTTTTGTTTTATGTTTGAGCAAGTGTAATATATATTACATGTTTTGTAACTTTTATAGGTTTATTTCTTTATTTCTATAGCCAGGATTTCAGGAGGTCTTCCCTGATCAAACATGGATCCATCTCAACCTGGAATAAACTCACAGTCTCTCATTTCCTGTGAAAATAAAACCAAAACCTCTCTCCCAAAGTAGTATATCTGTATCTTTCTATTTCCATTTTGAAATAAATACATTCTAAAAACATATAGGTTTGTTTAATTCAGAAATTTTCATAATCCAATGTGTCTTAGAAGCTGTAATTCCTTTATTAGTAATCAGATAATCTAAAAACAATACAATAATATGCAGAATCCAGATTTCCTGTGTATTTTCAATTTTTATGTTGCTGTTTTTATATCTCTTTACTCCCTTTTAAAAGACTTTACTATTACTTTAAAACTATATATATTTTTATGACTGTCTATAGCTGATGCAGGCTTCTTGAAGTACCTAGTACCAAGAGCACTGAGATGAAGACACTATGACTTGGTGATGACAAAAAGACCTTCAAGCTGGGGAAGGGAAAGGCTGGAACTCTGGTGTTGAGACTTGTCTCCAAATAAAAGCTTTCATAGTGTTCTGATATCCAAGGCCATCTCATGATGTGGGGGGTGATGTATTCTGTGAATACCATTGGTTAATAAAGAAGATGCTTTTGGCCAATGGCTTAACAGAGTAAAGCCAGGTGGGAAAACCAAACAGAAATGAGAGAAGGCAGAGTCAGGGAGACACGATGTAGCTGCAAAAGGAAACAGACACCTGGAGCCTTGCTAGTAAACCATGAGCCTTGTGTTAAAATATAAAATAATAGAAATGGGTTAATTTAAGATATAAGAATTATATCATGAGATAATAGGCCAAGCGGTGTTCTGATACGGTTTCTGTGAAACTATTTTGGGTCAAGGCAGCTGGGAATGAATGAACAGACTCTGACTACATATATCCTTTTTCTAGTCTCTCGCAAGCCTTTATCCATTTTGAAACATACTGTAACCCATTTAGAAAGCTTTTTTTCCATCTGGATTTGTCTTCACTGGGCATCTGTAACCTTTTCTGTCTATATGAACAAAACCTCAAACCCACTATGAAGCACACTGGCAGGACTTGCATTCGTGGTTCAGACCCACAGACAGGCTGGGAGACACTTGGTGTACCACGGCAGTGAGAAAGCCGGCAGGAACCTGCATGTGTCTTAGCTCATGGCCCATTGGTAGCTATCAAGACATGTGTCTCTATACTGTGGTTGGCATGAGAGACACAAGACTAGAAAGTCACCTTTATCTCCATTTTGGTGATTTGAATTTCTTTTAAGCTTTCTCAGCACTTAAGTGGATGTAGGTACCCCACATTTTCTACCATATATAGTTGGAATTTCTCTGTGTCTTGCAAGTTGCTCCCAAATAATCATATAGAAATGTCTTATTAATTATAAATGCCCAGTCAACAGCTCAGGCCTTTACTAGTTAACTCTTACAACCTAAATGAACCCATTTCCATTAATCTGCATTCTGCCAAATGGTATCATGCCTCTTTCATCTTGCACCTCCTGTTTTTTCTCTGTGTCTGGATAGCAACTCCTCTGACTCCATCCTTCTTTTTCCCAACATCTCTTTTTGTCTCAAATCCTGCCTTACCTCTACCTGTCCAGTTATTGGCCAGTCAGTTTCTTCATTAAATCAATCTCAATTACATACATTACATAGTATAAAGAAATATTTCACACTCAGCCTTAAGTTCTACTGGCCTAGAAATTTCGATTATAGAGTGGGAGCTCTCCCAAGCATACATACATTTATCTAACACTGCGACCCATTTAGAGGTTGTTTATGTCTGAATATGTCCTATTGCATATTGGTAATTCTTTAATATCCAGAAACACTTCTTATAATGCCAAGCACTTCTTAAAACTTAAGCTGCATCATTGCTAGGGGTAATATGGCAGTGCCTGCTTGCCCCGCCCAGTCCAGCATGACGGAGCTGCTCGTGCTTCTGAGCTGTGTGCACCACTCTTCTTCTAGGCACACAGCCCATCCACGTCACCATCAAGTAAGCTGTAGCAGTCTGCTCAAAAGTCCCACTCAAATGCTCCCTCTCCTGAAAGAGCCAGAGGCCATGCTGGCAGCAGAGCCCAGAAAGCCGGCATTTTAAAATGGCACGGCTTTTTTTCTGCTGCTGAGTCAGGAAAATCTCTCCTAAAGGAGCTGCTGTATGCTGCCAGCAAAGAGCAAAAAGCTGTGTTAAACTCTGTATTTTATTTTTGTCTAGAATAATTTTTAAACTCTTTCAGGTTTTAAGTGGATTTAGCCCCACATTGGGCACCAATTGTAGTAGGAGGCTGCTTGTTTTCATCCTGGCTGCCTAGAACTAAAATAACCACACAGAAATAGTGTTAAATAAAACAATGCTTATCCCATTAGCTCTTACTTCTTATTGGCTAACTCTTATATTATTTTAGTCCATTTTTATTCATCTGTATATCACTATGTGTCAGTGGTTTATCAGATCTCTGGTAGCCCCATGGCATCTCTCTGCACCTTCCTTCTCCCAGCATCCAGTTCTGTCTTCCCCGCCTACTTAAGTTCTGCTCTATCAACAGGCCAAGGCAGTTTTTTTTTTTAATTCATCACCCAAGAAAAGCAACACACAAAGGGGTCTTCCACATCATAATCCAGGTATAATGATAAAGGGCACACAACTTTAAAAAATAAAGGTATTGGTCACTCCTCCAGGAAAAGAGTCAAGACTTGATGAGGTACTTGTTGAAAGTAGATAGTACATAATAGATAGTAAGGAAAGGTAGTTATAAATACCAGCTAAAACATGGTACCCGTCACATAGACAAGGATATTATAATGTTATAATTGACGTGAACAATTCTGTCATATTTTGCTAAAAATGTGTTTATTCAGATATTTGTGTTTTCTTTCCTTGATTTCTTCATCATTAAATGTAACACCAATTAAAACCTTATCAGTGGTTATTATATTTAAGTTTGAGATACTAAAAGGATATCTTTAATGGACATTGCTACATATTCTAAAATTTATGATGCATTTTCAGTTGTACAAGGGATAGTTATATCATTCTAGGCATAATTATAACTTGATTAAGAACATAATACATTTTTGATTGTACATGGCATGGTTATATCATGTTAGGTTTAATTATGACCTGATTGTTGTTTTCATATGAAAATTAAGCATCACATAGGGATATATGACTATATGTCCTATTGATAGTTGGAGTTTTGATGGCTATTCTTGGTTGTCAACTTGACTGAATTTGGAATTAAAAAACTAAAACTAAAAGTGACTGAGGACACCTGCGAGGGATTTTTCTTAATTAAATAGCTTGAAATTGGAAGACCCATTTTAATTTGAATTTTTAGAAATAGGAAGATCTACTTTTAATCTGGGTTACATCTTCTGCTGGCAGCCTAGATAAAGGACATGGAAGAGGGGAGCTTCTTTTTTGACTGATTGTTCTTGCTTGCAAGTCCATTCCTTCATTGATGTTAGAACCTACTTCTTTAGGATTCTGGTATACACTGAAGATCAGCTGAGAAATCAAGCCTTGTGGATTAAACCGCTACTGGATTCATGGACCTGGCACTGTTTTGTTGTTGTTGTTGTTTTTATTGTTGTTTTTTTTTGAGAAACCATATTTATAAATCTTCTTTATCTGTCTGTCTATCTATCTATCTGTCTATCTATCTATCTATCTATGCTATAGATAGCCTCTATAAGTTTTATTCTTCTACAAAACCCTAATATATTAGGTAATTTTTCTCTCCTAAAAATGAATGCTCTCTAGAAGATTTGTGATTTTATGTGCCTTAATTCATGCATTCACACTGTAGCATATTCATCACTTTGGAAATATTCCCTGTGGTCTGATTTGGTAGCAGAGATATGAATTCAGTGTCTTTCCCCCCCAGAAAACTAGGGCATATACGATCCTGAGAAGGGGCTCAAAGGACTCCCTCCATCTCTGGTTGAGGAACAAGAAGAAATATGGTAAAGTCCTACATGTAAAGAATGAGGGAAGTTCTGAAACATCAAGTTCAAAAACAAAATCAAAGGAGAAAAGAAGACACAAAGCAAAGCCTTGGGTAGCAGAGGCGGAGGCTAAGTGGCCAAACCTAAAAGGTTGCCTTAAAAAAAACTGTGGTTTCTTTTCATGGGGGGATGAGTCATAGACCAAAAACCACCCTTTGGGAAACTCAAAGGGAATCTTTTAAAATCTGGCGTTCCCCTAATCCCATCAGTTAAACAACTAAAATAAAAAGAAAGTCAGTTGAAATCTTAAGTTTTATGTCTTTACCTTGTTCACCAGTGAGATTCCTCTAAAATGAAAATGAAGTGTCCAGCAAACGGAACATCTTGATTATCAGTCTACAAGAAAGTGTTCAGAGATTCAAGATGACCTTTATCTCTCTCTCTCTCTCTGAGTTTTCTTTGTCTCTATCAAAAACAGAGAGATGTTTGTAAGTCCAATTAATAAATAGATCTAGAAATGGTTTTTCTGTCAAAATGTATACTCAGTAAAGATTTACAGGAAATGTCTACAAGGCTTTCTCAGCCCATCTACATAACCGCAATATTAGACTATGACATTTTAACTCTCAGCCACCTCTCTAACATCTTGTCTGCCTGTATATCACAAAGCTTCCTGCCATGACTATAAGGAACTAAAATTCTAGAAATGTAAACCAAGCCCAATTAAATGTTTTCCTTTATGAGAGCTGCCATGGTCATAGTGTCTTAATGGACTGTCTCAGTAAGAGCATGAAAAAGTGATGTGGAAGGTGATGTGAAACTGTGGAAGCCTGGTTACAGAAATTTCAGAGGAGAAGAATATTAGTATGTGAAGTAGAGTCTGATCTTGTGATATTTTGACAAAGAATGTGTCTGCTTTCTGGCATTGTTAAAAAATGTGACCGAGCATAAACTGAAGAATTTTGGATTAATGGCATTGGCAGAGGAGATTTTTAAACAGTCTAAAATTGACTGTGTTGCATGGCTATTAGTGGTCAGCCTTATGCAAATCTATAATGAAAAGAATCAAACTGACCAAAATAAAACAAACAACAATAAAACAAAAATACAAAATAAAAACAAAAATAAAACCCAAAATGGATGTCTTGAGGTAAAGAGGGAACCAGGAAGTGTAATATAATAGAACTAAATTCTGTGCTCAAAGAGATAAACAGATTAAAGAAAAACCTGATCCCTAATGAAATAAAGGTGTGGTGAATTGAGGGCAAATCCCAATACATCTAAACTTCTAACGTGTGAAAAAGAACTAAGGAAATGTTTAGGGTGGTGCTTAGAGGCATACACCTTAAATCTCAGCATTTAGCCCGTGGGAAGCAGAGGCAAGTGGATCTCTGAGTTCATGGTCAACCTGGTCTACAGATTGAGTTTTAGGATAGTCAGGCTTAGGCACTGAAGGAAACTACTGAAAACAAAATCCTGGTGAAAAAGTAGTTGATTGAGTTGAGGGGGACGATGTTCTAGTCCCAGCAAGCAGAACTTGGCATCTTTGGCCACAGGGTTCTCTCCAAAGGTAAGTCAAGGATACAAAAAAGGCATTGTGGAATTTCTCTCCACAGCTAAGTAATGCTGCCGAGGCCAGGAATGTGTCAGGGATGACCCTGCATGGAGACCTAGAGAGGCCATTGCATAAAAGTATGAAAGTGAAGCCTGAATTTCAATAGCAACAGTGGGATACCTGCTGAGGAGAGCTGCTAAGAGATAGTAGAAATAGCCCAAGAGAAAGGGTTTTGCAGTCAAGAAAGCTGAAATGAAATGGAGATCTGAGTAGCACTTTGACATCAGATATAGAGATGAGATGTTTGGAGTTTGCCCAGCTGGATTCTGGTCTTGTTCTAGTACAGTATTTCTTCACATTGCTCCCTTCTTACATTTTGGAATGGTAATGTATATTCTGTGCAATTTTATTTTGGGAATATATGATCTTTTTTTTTTTCATTTTGATTTTACAGGGTATTAGAGTCAAGAGAGTTCCATGAGTTTCCAAAAAGACTTTGAACTTTAGACTTTAAACACTTCTGTGACTGTGATAGACTTGAGGACTTTTAAGTTGGATTAAATGCATTTTTCATTATGTATGGCTACAAGCCTATGGCAGCCATGTAGTAGAATGTGGTCATTTGAATAAAAATGGCCTTCAGACTTCTATAAGGAGGGGCACTATTAGGGGGTGTGGTCTCATTGGAGTAGGTATGGCCTTGGTGGAGAAAGTGTGTCACTGAGGTGTGGGCTTTAAGGTTACAAATACCCAATTCAGGCCCAGTATTTGTCTTTTCATGATGTCTGCCAACCTGGGTGTAGAACTCCCAGCTACCACTCCAGCATCACATCTGCTTCCATGTTGTCCCCTTTCCAACCATAATAATGCATTAAACTTCTGAAACTGTAAGCTAGCCTGGTTTTTTGCTTTATAATAGTTGTTGTGGTCATGGTGCCTCTTCAGAGCAATAGAACACTGATGAAGACAAAAAGTGTCCATTGATGACTTAACCACACACAAACATACACACACACACACACACACACACACATGAGATAAGAACACATATATGAAAGAACTCATCCAATTATTGAGGGTGTGGCAGACCCCTTGTAACATTTTGTTTCAGGCCAAGCATTTTCTCTGATTTTATCACCAGGCTCCAAACTTGTGGCCACATTCCCTCATAGACAATAACTTTTCCCAAGTGAGATGAAAATAGTGTCGATGAATGTATACACTAATAATGGGAAGATATTCATAATCTATGTCTAGATTATTATGCTTTTAATTTTGAGTGTATTTTGCTCCTAGACACAATTAGCAGTGAATTCATCCAGAAACTGATGTTTTCTTTTTTCCCCCATTTTGAAACTCTGTATCTAGGTAATTTTCCTCTCCGCCAAGTTTTGGGAGTTTGACGCCAGTGTGCGCTCACAGGCCTTTCATACTGTGCTGTTGTTGTTGTTTATGCCACTTGACAAATTTATAACATGAGGTCACACTCTATCTGTGAAGCTTTATTTTCCATCTGCTCTCCATTTTTGCTCTATTATTAGGCTAGGCTTCTGGTATTTTGATCCTGCTTCATTTCCAGGACCCCGTTGACGTCAGTGGGAAACCTAGGCAAAGCACAGCATGATACCCAGCACGGCTCCACAGACTGTTTAAAGAAGAATACTAGGTCTTCTTGATATTGGACTTTCCGCTGGATGAACCTCTGCCTATTTCCTGCAGACAGTGGAGCTTATGTAGAATATTTAATATAACCCCCAGTGCAGGGCGATATACTTGTTCCACCACCTACGTGTATTGACTTTCTGCTAAAAGGCTTTTAACATAAATTTTAAGGGATTAACCAAATACATCATAAGCTATTGCTGAGAACACAAGGTTTTAAACTGTGTTTCGCCTACATTGATTTCAGTTAATATATTTTAACCACCCTCTTATTTTACTGTGTCTTTTAATTTGTTATTCATTTATTTCAAACCAGAACTTCACAGAAGCACTCCAGGCCCACAGGAACTGAAATAGTTTTCTTTCATTATCTGGTGGACCCTCTCGAGTCAGGAGCCCTAGCAGAAACCACAGAACTGTACAAACTGGCAGTGTGGGTTTGTCTGTTCTCTATTGATTCTATTTCTGGAAAGGCGTGTGCGCGTGCACGCGCGCACACACACTCACCACTGAACAAGATGTGTGATTATACCCTGACCTTATGCTACCATCAGAAGGGTGACAGGGACCTTTTGCAAGCATGTGATGATGAGATCTAAAGCTTTTCTATTTGCGTTTTATGCGTGACTTTTGAGAACTTTGACTTTGAAGTTTACATGAGTATTCTGCAAGCAGAAATGCAGAGAACTATTATTTCTGAACATGAGATTAAAATTTTGGAGCTCCATGAGTCACACAGTTTAAACATCTAATAAGCTGCATACTGAAACACTGCTATAGAATAGTTTATAAAGACTTCACTTTTTTCTTCTGAGAACTGAAAAGCACTTCCACATTTCTTTAAAGGAAGAAATGTACCTGTATTTTTCAAAGCCTAAAATGCTGACTCTGGATTGTTTTCTTTCTTCGGTGATCAAGACTACCACTCAGGAAATACGATGTGGGATTTGTATTTACTTTTCTATTTCATTAATTAATATCTTTATGTTGCATGGCTGAGTGAAGGGTTCTGGTTTTAACTTTAACAATCTGTGTGCCCTTGGGCCTTAATTTTTCTTATTGTTAAAATTTAAACAACCAAAGACCTCTAGTGATTTTCTGATATTCAAAGTAAAATCCAGGCTTTGAGGGAAACAGGAGACCTCTGCAGTGGAGAACATAGGTAGTGGAGAACGGAAGTCTATGGAGTACCCACATGCATTCACGCACATATACACCCTCAACAGAAAAACCAAAATAGCTCCTTTCTCCTCCTCCCCCAACAATGACAATGCAGCCATCTGTTGGATGTTCCACTTCACTTAGCAGCTGCTCTCAGATACAGAAATCTGCATTCCTGCAGCTTGTGTGGTATGTGGGCAGCATGTGTGGGTACAAGCCTTGGACACTCCCACCCAAAGGAATGGCTTTCATTGAATAAAAATGATCGCCGAGGTTTCTTGTTCTCCCCTCTCAGAAATGCCTTTTTCCTGACCGTTGGTGTTTAGGCTTTCTCTTCTCCTTTGCCTGTTAAAATGACCGTCTTAGACACTGCAGATAAACGAGGATCTGAACTTGAAGAGAACAACTAGGGAAGGGCTTTGGTGAAACCCTTGTCTTGCTAGAAGCATGCTCCTTAAAGAAGAGGGAGACAGCAGCTGGTACATAAACTTCCATTTGACTTTTATTTTGCCCATACCCTCAGCGATGTACTTAAATACTGAATACCCATTGTTTAAGTGGAAACTAGGAGGTTTTATAAGCAGCATTAATCTTAACATCAAACTAAATGAAAATATGTACAATGAGTCTCAAAAAAACAGCATAAAAATGAAGGTTTCTGAACATTCTCCTTCTTGGGCCATCTTTCCCATGCTGAAATTTGTCTTCTGTGTGTATGTTATATAAAGTGGCATTTTTTTTTTTTGAACTGGCAGTGTGGACTTTGGGGGTTGAAAGGAGCAGCAGCTACAAACACAAAACGAAGAAGGATTCTGTCCTGCAGGCTTTAGAAGAGAACCTTATGTAAAATTGGATCCTCTTTTGAGTACATAATTTAGGACATTTGTTACAAGATTACTGTGGTTTTCTATAAATGTTAGTTTGCTGTATTATTTTCCATGAACTAGTTTTCTAAAATGCAGAATATTTTGCCCCCCAAACATGGAAGCAGTAAAGCTCGATGAGGCACTGATTCATGGGGTGTCACCCAGAAACAGCTGGTCAGCCATCTGCAGCCCCAGAGTCCTCTTATTTCTACTATATTCAGCTAATTCTTTATGTAGAGGGGAGGAAGACACATAAATCCTGGGAGAGAAAGCATGGCGCATGTGAGAAATGGTGACTAACTTCTGCCAGAGAGGGCTGCTGGCCTGATGTGCTGCCTGGGAAGTCCACTTCTTATGCACACGAGACTTTCAGCCCTTGCTACATGTGCATTAGTTTCCATGCATCCTGTTCTTTTGGATAAGGAAAGAAATAATGATATACCACTGATTGTGCTGTGGGAATTGGTCCAGATAAATGCTCTCTCGAGAGCTATATCTGACCATTTCAAAGCAGACCTAAAAGTCTACAAGACCAAGGATAAGCCTGGTAATCTGACCTATGTGTTTGCCCTCTCATTTCTCAAGCACACTAAACTAGACCTTTGAATAATCAGAGATCTTGTGGTCAAATATATTGGGCATGATGAATATTAAACGGATTTTTTTTGTCAGAAGCAATAATAGAGTAATTTTTTAGGCATTGTTCATCTACTTTAGAATTTGGTATTAGTGTATTAAGGTGATGTACAACTGGAATAACATTTTGTTTTGCTTTTCTTCCTGAATGGGCAAGGGGCCTTGCTGAGAGACGGAGGATGGCTGATGAGGATATTCCTTTCTTGTGCTACCTGAGGCAATTAATTCATTGAGATAACAAAGCCTGTGTGGGAAGGCAAATTTTGGCAGGTGCCCAAGTGTGTGCTGTGTTCAAGTAGGAGTAATTGTAGTTTAACCTTAACCTTGTGTGTCTCTGGAGATCATTTTCTCTTCCTTTTTCTTTTTAAGCTTTCTTGAATCATCAAAGCCTTTTACTTCTTCTCCCCATAAGCACACACACACACACACACACACACACACACACACACAC
>NW_026067957.1:10466316-10472249 GCF_014885135.2 Alexandromys fortis | reverse complement strand
CTCTCTCTCTCTCTCTCTCTCTCTCTCTCTCTCTCTCTCTCTCTCTCTCTCACACACACACACACACACACACATACACACACAACTTTCTCAACTTATTTCTTTATCTTGGTTTATGAGCATTAAGGTTTTTAAATTTCTTTTATTATGCACACTGCCACAAAGCAAGACGTGTCTTCATCTCTACAATACAAAAACAGGAGAGGTAAACTTTCATCACTGCTTATGACTTGGGTGATATTATTCAGGTTCGAACATATTTTACTGATCATCTGTAGTTTTTCTGGTATGTATTTATGTAAAGAATATATGTTGAAATAGCCCAGATGGGAGAGCTTTAGGCTGAAGATTATGTGCTAATTTCCTAGAAGAAAAGATAAGTAGACCTTTAATTGATAAGACAGAGAGAATTATAGATTGTCAACCTGACTGCATTGTAAACTTTTGAATTTTTTATTCATTGTTGCTTACTTTGCTCCCCAATTCAAATAAAGATTGTTTCCACCTCAGCAGCACACAAGTCACATGGACTATCCTCCAGGCTGTCAGTCAGAGAAAAGATGTACATATGCCCAGAGTATACATTTGTGCTGCTCTCTCTCAGTGGTATTTGGGGAAAATATGGTGCACGTTCCCCTGGCTCTTCTACTTTTACATCCTGAATTAATGCAATTTATTCTAATTTATGACAACTGTTTGAAAGGCTCATTCTCCATTTTCCCATGCATAAAGAGGTTATTTACATGGACGTAGAACACAGTAGGAAAATGAATTGATTTAGAAAATCAGATTGATTCAGGTAGAGAAACTGAGTGGACCTTGTATTCTTTGGAGTCAACACTGCACACTATGGCTGGCGGTGAGGACATCTCTTGTAACATTTTTTTTTTTCTGCCTCTTTAGAAATAAGAATAAATTTATGGAGAATTTTTTCCCTGCTTCTTAAAAAAGCCTTATACAATTGAGCTAATTGCCTCCCCCTCCTCTCTTGTTCTCTATTCTTGAATTTATATAGCAGCTATCACAATAGTACCTACACACGCTGATAGGAGAGCTGGTTACAAAGTGGAGGAAAGCTGAAAGCGGGGGAAATGTTGTTGCTTTCCTAGAACAAGATTCAAAGGTCAAAAGTCAACACGAGGAACTGTCCTTGTTGCACCCAAGCATTGTCTCGAGCACAGCAGGTTCTCAAGGAATCTTTGCTGGCCTCCCTCACTGGTACCCATTCTTCTCAAATTCCTTGTTTAAAGTGAAGTCCTTCTCCACAGTGCTCCACTGTGACCCAGTTTCCTCTTGGGGGCTCTCTTCTGAAGTGGACAACTAGTGGAAAAGCTGGCTCCACAGGGGCTACAGGAGCAGGAGAGATTCCAGGTTCCATTGGAGTAATCACGAAATTCCATTTCCTGCTGACTGCGGCATTTGCCTTGTCAATTCTATTCTGTGGATCTGTTTAAATAGAGCTACTAACCTAGAAAGTCACAAGTCATACACCTGAGAACTTCCTATGTTCCAGATACAATTCTCGGCCATATGTGTATGTGTGTAAAAGTGAATTACATCATCCTCATGGCATTGTAATGCAGCATATCCCATCACACCTAGTACATTATAGAAATGAGAATGTAAAGCGACCTCTGGAGATGTGAAGTAATAAGTCTGTGACGACGGTTATTTGAAACCTAGGACACTTATCTAAACATCCATGGTTTTAAGTACTCCTAATTTCTGGCTTGTTATCATTTGAGTCTGAAGTTCAATTTGAAGTGCTAGAAATGAAATGGCAAATGATAAGTTTTGTGATTGGCTCATGAGGGCACCGACTTCACAGGTAGATTCATAATTCCACTGCTTTGGAAGGTGGTAGAAAGTAGGAGGTTGGGCCTAGCGTGAGGAAGTGGGTCATTGGAGGCCCCACCTTGAAGGTCATTGACTTCCTCTCTTAATCTTTCTGTTTACTGGCCACTTCCTAAGAGCTGCTTTGTTCTACAAATGATCCATGTTTCTGCTCAGATGAAAATAAATCAATGTGCAACAGCAGAGAAATGGTGGAACTCAATGATCAGGTATGAAAACTTCTAAAACTAGAAACCAGAATAATTCGCCCGTCCCATAAACTGACTCCTCAGATCATAGTGCTGAAAAAAAGCGAGTGACTAATGCAGGCTTCTTTCTCAAAATAAGCATAAGTCTCGTAATGAATCAGAAATCAGACGTGGAATATTAAAGAATGGTGAGGAAATACAGTGAGAAGGCTTTGTTTCTGGTTGGTCTAACAAAATAATAAACAGAGATTAAGGAGGGAGTGTTACTGTGGCCCACAGTTTGAAGGTTTAGTCTGCCATGACAGGAAGTCACAGCAGCATGGGTTTGAAGTAGCAGGTCGTATTACATATCTGTGAGGGATCAAAATGAGATGGGTAGTCATACTCATTTTGCTTCCTTCCTCTTAAAACAAACCATCATTGTGCTTTGTCGATTTCACATCATGCATTCCGATCCCTCTTAATCTTCTCATCCCCTCACATAAGCCCTCTGCCCTTGCAACCTCCCCTACAAAACAAAACAAAATTTAAAAGAAAAATGAAAACCAAACCAAAACAACAACAACAGAAGAATCTCATGGAAAGCTGTACTGCGGCCTATTGAGATACACAGTTACATGTCAGTCTGTCCATCTTAATTTGGACTTTTCATTGCCACGAGTCATTGGTCTGACCCGAGGCTTCTGCTACACTCATGGATAACGAGCTCTCACTGGGGCTCTTCTTGGATATTCTGTTGTCCCATGTCGTGGAGATCCTGCTGTTTTGGATCTGTAGGTTTGTCTGCTTCACACGCTTCAACACCTCATGGATTTGGTGGATGTTGTGGCAAACCAACTCATAGCCCTGATTCTGGGCCTGGGTGGATAGTAAGAAGGTCAGCTCCCTATCTGTCTCTCATCATCACTTTCTGGATGAGCTCTCCAGCACTGCCTCAGCTAGCTCACCCAGCACAGCCTGCTATAAGGTGCTAGGCCAGTTCTCCTGCTCCCTGGCCCTCAGATGATGGACCTCCTTACTCATATTGCCGGTGCCTACTGTATTATTTTACTCAGGCAACGGATTGGGCCCTCTTTTCTGATTGCTTTAGGGGGCTTAGGAGGAGAGGGGGAGGGTCAGCTCTCCTGCTCTCACGCCCTTAGGGCTGAGTCACCTGCAGCCACACCACAGTGTCAGTGCTAATGTGCTGTCCAGACAGGAAGCAGAGGCTGCTTTCTCAGCCACTGCAGGTGAGCGTCAAGGCAAGCTCTTCCCTTGTGATCTCAGGGCCAGCTCTCTAACCTACCGGTAAGTCAAGAAAAATGAACGAAGGAAGGAAAGAAAGACAGAGAAAAGAATTCTGTGCTGGAATGAAATGGGACAGAAGAAGGCACGAGCACCATGACAAGCTCACAAGTCTCGTCATCTAGGGGCTTCCTAGCTGAGGGACTATGAGAAGGGCATTCACTAATGACACCAAGTTGTTGAGAATGCACTCGGGAGACATTTATTCAATGGATTCTGTGAAATCTGTCTCTCTGTTATATAAGCTATATACAGGAACTTTGGGGCTGAGGGAGCTCAGACTTAAAGAGGAAAATGCCATGCTCTGAGTCACACAGTTCTTGTAGGCAGATCAAAGACTACAAGTCTGTGTCCAAACCCTTCCATATCCTTGTGGCACACGACTCTGAAGTTTATGCAAGCAGCTGGTGGTAACACAGCTCCCAACTCTAAGTGTGCCATGTGGTTTTGCTCCAAGCCTACTCCTCCTGCTTCGCCCTGACTCATCAGCATGAAAGTTATGGGACACTGTTTTTGCTTCTCTGGTCTGGGCCTGTCTTTATCCTTCAAGCTGGGGACCTGGAATCTAAGCAAATAATGTGTGGTCAGAAGTAAGAGACCTGGGCCTTTCTGAAGCTGAGCATCACCTGTGTGACACACATGGGTAAGCACAATGCTAAGCAACTGGGTGAATCAGTCATTCTTGTGTTGCTATGGTAATAATACCTAATGGGGACAGCATACAGAGAGGAGGGCTTATTTTGGCTCACATTTGGAAGTGTCATTCACCATGAACAAGAAGGCATGCTATTCACAGCAGTGGGGAATGTGGTGTTCTCACACCATGGCTGACCAGGAAGCTGAGAGTCTTGGGCTGCAGCCTATAATGAGCTGCCTGGCCTTAGCGAAGGCTTCTGTCAAGTAGGCCTCACTTTCTAAATGTTCCTCAGTCTTCCAAGATATTGCCAACTGCTAGTAAACAAAATGGGCTATGGAGACATTTCATACAAGGGATGGAGGCTAAAATAGGTTGGCTTTTCCATGACTTAGTTTAGGTAGCTACACGGAGCTCTGAAGCCGCTACGTAACATCAGGAAATCTCTGAAAAAGATGGCAGTCACTCATTAAAAAATGCCACAGATGGACAAATGAGGCCACGATAAATTTAAAAATTAAAGCTTCTCAATGGGTTTGCAAAGATGACACAGTGGGTAAGGACTTGAATTTGAATCCAGAGAAGCCAAGTAAAGTCAGGTGCAAGAGTAATCTGTAACCCCAGTGTTTCTTCAGTGAGCTGGGAGGTCAAGGCAGACTCTGTGAATGGGGTGGGGTGGGGGTGTTTGCCCAGAATAAGCGTTGTCAAGCAACAAAGCAATCCTGTCATAAATGTGGTGAAAGGTGAGGACTGGCACACGAGTTACCCTTTGATTTCCACTCATTTCTGGAGCACTCATGTTCCCACACTCATGCACACATTCAAGAACACACAAAATACGTGGCATGCACACACACACACACACACACACACACACACGAGCGCGCATGCAAACACTTGCAGAACAAAGAAAAGAATCAGCAAAATGAAGAAGCCACCTATAGAATGGAAAAAAGATATCACCAGGAAGCTATTATCTAAAATACATAAAGAACTAAACAGGAAGCAAGCAAACAAACAATCAAAAAGTCTACAAATCAAAAGTTATCCAAAGAATAATTAATGAAATGAATTGAACAGATATTTCTCAAAAGAAGAAAGTTCAGTCTCCTTAGCTACTCGAGAAACATAAATTAAAACTACTATGAGATTCTTTCTCAGCTCAATAAGTAGAGTTCTGATATATATATATATATATATATATATATATATATATAAATATATTAATACACATATGTGTATGTATTCATGTAACAATAATCATCAAAGAAATGGGTTACTTACTTGAGAGTGGAGGGGCATGGGAGGGGGTTGAGGAAGGGTATCTAAGATAGCATGAGGGAGAAAAGTGATATAATTCTATTTCAACTAAAAACATACTAATGAAATAATAAATGATGGGAAGGATGTATTTTAAATGAACCCTTTTATATTATTAGTGGGGATGTAAATTGGTTATACCACTATAGAAATAAATCACCACTATGGTGGTTCCTCAAAAAAAAAAAAGAAAGAAAAAGAAAAAAAAAAAGAAAGAACAAGAGAAGAAAGAAAGAACAGAAAGAAAGAAAAAAAAGAAAGAAAGAAAGGAAGGAAGGAAGAAAGAAAGAAAGAAAGAAAGAAAGAAAGAAAAAGAAAAGCAAATAAAAGTACTGTATAACCCAGCAGCTATTGTCACTTCTGGGTATACACCTATAGGAATTTAAGTCAGCATGTCAGAGAAATAATACTTGCACATATATAATTATTGCTTTATTATTCATAGTAGCCAAGAAATGGAAACAGCATAGATGCTCTTCAAAGATGAATGGATGACTTAAATAAGTTACACATGTACAATGGAGTTTTAGTCGGGTATAAAGAGTTAAATTTTAACATTTGCATGAAAATTGATATTTTTTTTATTGAGAATAAGAAAAAGAAGTTTCCGCCTCCTCCCAGCCTCCCATTTCCCTCCCCTCCCCCACTCTTCT
>NW_026067957.1:10459413-10466264 GCF_014885135.2 Alexandromys fortis | reverse complement strand
CCCCCTCCCCCCGCTCCTCTCCCCCTCCCCCCACTCCTCTCCCCCTCCCTCTCCAATCCGAACAGCAGTCATGGTTCCCTGCCCTGTGGAAAGTCCAAGGTCCTCCCCCCTCCATCCATGTCTAGGAAGGTGAACATTCAAACTGGCTAGGCTCCCACCAAGCTGGAACATGAAGTAGGATCAAAAACCCTTGCCATTGACCTTGGCTTCTCATCAGTCCTCATTGTTTGCCATGATCAGAGAGTCCGGTTTTATCCCATGCTTTTTCAGTCCCAGTCCAGCTGGCCTTGGTGAGCTCCCAATAGATCAGCCCCCACTGTCTCAGTGGGTGGGTGGAAAATTGATATTTTATCTTGTATGTAGACTCTAGATTTATATACACACATACACCAACATACAGATATGTTCTGAAATTAATTGAGGCACTGTGAGGAAAGAGGAAAATTATAAGGGAAATGGGGAACATAAAAGGGTACTGTTTTTGTAATTTTCTTATATTGTGTACTTGATATAAATATGCATCATGAAGATAAACTTGGGATGATTCATGAATGGGCAGTTATGGACAAAGACATAGGTGGGAATGAATAGGAAAGAGGTACAATAATGAACACAAATGCCCTTAGGCATAAACTCAAAGGAAAGAAGATGAGGACTCTGCAGCTGTCGTGATGGGTGCCCAACATGGTAGCCTCTGTACTGGGTACTTGCTTTATTGACATAAGCAAGAGAAACAGCATTGCTGAACACATAGCCCCAAATCTTCAAACAAGTGACAGCTGGTTTATTTGCTGTCACTTTGAGCCCAGTCCTAGCTACTTTCAGTTACAACACAGGGCCTACTTCAAGGTCTTTAAGACATAACATGAGAGGATACACTCCGTGTCTCACTTAGAAGTATTCCGCACTTCCCTGCACTGTTCAGGCTATGCAGAACCATCTGACCGCCTCCTTCCACTTTCCTGCTGAGTTCCCTTTTCACTTGGGACAGCTTCTCTGCATTCTCACCAGGCCTTAGCTTCTTCCCTTCTTGTCATGACCATCTCTTCTTACTTAATAGACCCCATCTCAAGCAGGACAGTCACTCTACATATCCAACTCAGGAACATGGGGTTTGTTCTTTTAAATGCTGTGATTGTCAACATTACAAGTTTCCCAATAACTGTCTTTTCTCTCCTAAAGTATTTTTCAACAGGTCTTTTTTTTTTTTTTATCTCATTTTGGCTTGTGTTTTCATAGGTGTCAGTCCTTGGTAGTTCACTCCATTTCTTTTCCAGGCCTATGATGAGGCATTTTGTCACAGGGGAAGTTATAGTGGAACCAAGCTGCTCACTTTATGTGGGGGAAGAAGAGGGGGAGAGGAATGAAGGGGAGGAGGGAGAGAGAAACGTCTTCAAAGGTGCAGACACAGTACACAGTGGCCTACTTCCACCAGTGAGGTCCTGTGGGAGGACCTTGGCAGGCATGTGCATAGAATACATAAAATGATTTCCTCCTTCTGAGCTCGTAGCTTTCCTGCTGTTGGTTAGATGGCTGCTTTCTACCCATTTTCTACCCTCTCCCCTCCCATCTGTCTCCATTCTCCCCCTCCCTCTTCCTTTTCCTCTCCTCTTCCCTTTTCCCTCCCTCCTCTTCTGTTTCTTATGAGTGTTCATATCTTTCCCATTGCTTCTATTTTTCTCCTCTCTTTGGAAACCATTTCTCTTCCTTAACTGAATAAAACTATAATCTGTTCCGCATATTTAGCTTATTCATTAAGTAAATTCTCATACTTAAGAATCAAGTTAATATTGCTTTGGTTATTCATTTTCTCCAAAACAGAATTTGAAGATGTTTCCTATTACATGGAGGGAGGAAGAACGTCAAAGCTTATTTTCTATAGTGACAAGGACCCGTAATAACTGAAGGAAAAACCCTACTGTGCTCTGAGAACTGAAATCTGTTTCTGAAAGGGCATAGGAAAGGAAAGTCTGCTGTCAAAGAGGACAAAGTGGGTAGGAACTCAAGGACCCAAGGTAAAAGAGGAGGAAATACCACAATAGCAAGAAAAATATCTAGAAAAATCACCAAGTATCCAGAAGTCTCTTTCTGGCCATGGCATTTTCCACCTAGACCTAAACTCAGCTGTAACTACAATACAGTCCACACAGATCCTGAAGGGCACACTGTGCCGCTTTACAGCATCTTATTTTAGTCAGTTGAGAATGACATAAAAACTGATATTTGTGCCAGCCTGCCTGTGATTCTTTTCATGTATAAAGCTTCTTCTTTTGGGGGAACATTCTTATATTTTGTCAGCTTCCCTTTTCATAGCTACTGTGTGACACCCGAAGCCCAAAGCAAAAGGTAGCAGAAAAATAAAAATCTGAACTCATGTGAACTCATGATCAGAAAGCTTTGGATTCACTTTATCCCCAAAGGAAGACTTAGTCTGTCTTCTGTTGTATGTACACCTGCTTTTTCATCCCCAACAAGCACAGCAGAACAAGCCCCACCTTATGTGGTGGAAGTAATGCACAGCAGAAGCCTCCTTTGTACTGCTGGATATTAATGCTAATGTTCAAGAGTTAAATATAGCACAAAGCAAGTGTGTCGGAAGGGAAACAAGTGCCGAAGAAACTAGCTCTACCCTGCGAGGGGTTGGGTAGGGAAGACAAGATGTGATCATTACATACTAGAATAAACTGCCAAAGTGGTAGGCTGCTAAGACGAGATATGGTAGATATATGGAACTCAGTCACATTAACCTAGTGTATTTGATATCAAAGGAAACACAAGAACATCGCGTGGTAGGATGTGGATGAAGTGTCTAGAATAATGACACAAACCACGTGCTGATTAATAAGTTGGGTCATTTGGAAAGTCATCCCCACCCCTTAAGTTTCTAGTAGATGCAGTAAGACAAATTATGTATGCATTCTATTATTTTGCCTAGCTCTCATTGCCTAATTGTGAGACACCACTTTGAAGAATTCTAGAAGATATGCTTTATGGGTATGCTAGCTATTTTTACAATTGCAATGACAAAACACCTGGCAAATGCATTCAGGAAGGAAGCTTTCTCAACAGATAATGAGAACTCTTTTCAGGGTTTGCAACAGTGAATGTTAACTAAAACCAAAAGGTTGCATACTGTCTCTCACTTACTACCTGGTAACCACACCCAAGTCATTTTGTTCCTTAATCTCTCAAAACTCAGTGCTCTTGTATAAAAAGAAATCAGAGTTGCTACTCTACCTCTTTGATATGGGCATAAGCTTTTGGCAAATGGTCTGACTGATATATCCCATCTTGGTGGAGAAGGAATAGTGGGTTGTGTGTGAGGTAGCTGATCATACTGTGCTTACAGTATAGAAACAGGGAGGCATAAATACTGGTACTCATGTGTACTCACCTTTTAACTGAGTTTGAATCCACAGCCATGAAAAGGA
Organism: Alexandromys fortis; assembly: GCF_014885135.2. Classification (NCBI taxonomy): domain Eukaryota; kingdom Metazoa; phylum Chordata; class Mammalia; order Rodentia; family Cricetidae; genus Alexandromys; species Alexandromys fortis. Next base: position 10,462,833 of record NW_026067957.1, on the reverse strand, counting down.
ATCACTCACTTTAGGTTAATTTAGTATTCTATTCTAATTCACAAAGATATTAATAGCCTGTACAATGTGCTCACCTATGCCATGGAGAACCCTCACTGCATCTCCATAAACCAGAGCAGTTGACTGAGTCTGTGCCAGAGCACAGCTTGATCTCAGTAATCTCCACCTCTTCAGCTAATAGACCTGTCCGTAGCGCTTAGGACAATCAGTGGCCTTCAGTAAATGCTCAAAAAATCTTTGGTACATGAGCAAGATTGTGTCAAAGTAAATGTATTTTTTAACAAGTCTTAAAATGTCACAACAGACAATAAGAATGCTTCTAGGGCTTGTCATACTGAACGTTAACTGAAACCAAAAGGCTACATACAACATATAGTTCGTCACTTACTTCTTGGTAATCATACCCAAGTCAGCTAATCTCTTAATATCTTAGAGTTCAGTGCTCTTGTAAAAAAAGAAATCACATTTATCATTCTACCTCTTTCTTACAGGTATCTTGAAATCTAAAAGTTAGTGCTTGGATTGACATTGTAGTACTTAACTGTAATCCAAACTTTTCAGATACTGAGAGATGAATAAATTCAAAATTAACTTGGTTTAAAAGGAAAAGAAGAAAAGACAAGTATGCAGTGCATCGTTGGCACAGTAATGGGAAAGCAGTAAGTAGCCAACAAATACTACATGCATTGAAATTGGGTTTGAGTTTTGAGTTCACAGAACAAAAGGTACGAGCTTTCCTCTAAATTCAGGGCAGGTGCAAGGATATTTTTCTGACATGTAGCCTTCCAGTTATTATGCAAAAGAAATGAAGCACTTTGATAAGTTCTCTATCGAATAGATTGTGTTAGGTAACGAGGAGAACCAAGGAGGGTATAATCATTTCAAAGGAAACCAACAATTCGGGTTTACTATTGTTTAAATAAATAAAATTCAATGAAGAAAATACGCAGCATCCAAGTTGAGGCTGTGATTTGCCATGGGCTTTGGCTCAAGGCATCAAGACAAGGTATCTAAGAAAATAAGCATGAATGTGTCCCCTTCTCTGAGGATAGATTGCTCATGTGTCTGGAAAGATGAAGGCCTATCTCCCAGAAATAAAAACTGTCAAAGCTCATGGTGGATCCCAGAAATATAGTATTGGTGACTAGGTGTACGCACAGAATATGCTGTTTGGGGCTTGAGGATGTCTTCTCAATCTCAGGACACAAAAATTACTTAAGGTAATAACATGCAAGATATTATGATGAACAAATGAATTTGAAATGTAGGTATGGCACAATTCCTAGAAAAAAGACCAGTCAGGGCCCTAAAAAAGCAGAAGTTATGCCTGCTTTAAATCAAATCCACTTTCTGGTAGAACTGAAATAGGACAGAATAGAGCACTAGGAAATGAACGTTTCAATTCAGCAAGTCTGTCTGTAGGGCCACAGAATCTATTCTGCTCATAGGCTAACAAAATCCTTGACTAATTCCAAGTCACATGATGTGAGATTGACAGTGCCCCTTTGGCTGCTGCTTTAATGTTACTGGCTCAGAAAGTTAAACTAACTGTAGAGACAGAAGACAATGAAACTTATCAGGGCTGACAAGTACACTGTGTAGAAGAAGTAAGAGAAAAGAAGAAGAAAAAAGAGGATGAGGAGGAACAACAACAGCAACAATGAATCACAGAAAAGAAAACTAAACTTAAATGAAGAATGAATGACTGAATAAATAAATGATATTCCTCTGACTCAGGAAAGGTTATCCAAGGCAAAAGCAGTTGACTCAGTGATGTTAATAAAGAGTAAACTTGGGAAACACACAGAAAAGCAAGTCCCCTCCTTGGTTTCTGGGTATTGATCTAAGAGCCTAGACAGTGTTCACATTAGAGCTTGGTTTCAGAAACTGCCTCGGTAAGGCCCTAAAGCAGTGGTTCTCAATCTATTACTGTGGCCCTTTAATGTAGTTCCTCATGTGGTGGCTACCCCAACAATAAAAATTCTTTCATTTTTACTTCATAACTGTAATCTGCTACTGTTATGAATCAAAATGTTAAGTATCTGATATGCATGATATCTGATTTTGACCCCCACAGGGGTCACAATTCACAAGTTGAGAACTGCTATCTTAGAGGGTTGTTAAAAATGAAATTGATTGAAGAATGAAAAGGAGATACCTGATGCAGACTTCTGGAGGGTAGAACACAGGAGCAAATGTGAAGAGGATGAGATATACCACTGCTCTGTAAACACGGGCCAACACACAGTGCATCCAGGCTAATGATCTGCTCTTGTGCAGGAGAGATTCTGATCTTTCCATGGGAGCATAGGATAGCCTTGATGTGTCCCAGTAGAAATACGATAAGGGGAAAGATTATGAGTCTAGAGTATAGGTTTTGTGATCAAAACTTGACAAAATGTTCTGAAACGATAAACGGCTGTGAGCATTCAGGTTTTGTATTTTCGATTATTGGCACTGTTTTCGCACTAACTTTATACAACTGTGTTGTTGCTTGGTTTCAGTTCTTTAATTGAGTTTTGCTTTCCCCCATGTTGAAATTCTGCAGATATAGACGTTAATTAAAATTGCTTACAGTCTTAGGTACTCTTCTCATCACATGGTCTTGCCTTCCTGCATGGCTGCAGGCATTCTCAGATGCCAGACAACTGCTCTGATGTGTAAGATGTCAAAAACACCGCTCACTTATGTCACTTCCATGTGGTGCCACTTGCGGGGAATTATCATTTTTGATCTCAGCTTTGCCAACTGTTTGAGATCCGGGAACCCAAGAATTTGTGACCAGACTGTGGGCCTGTGTTTGAATGACAGGTAGGAAAAGCTTAGAAAATACATAGAGTAGTTCTAATAATGTCAGGAAAATCTTAGCAAAAATAAGATAAAAATTTTAATGCAAATATCCATAATCTGTCTTGAATTTGTTAAATTTCACTAAAATAAAGATACATAATCAGTTTTAATTTAGTAAGTCTGACTACAATAAAGAACAAACTAGTAAGATGCCACATTTAAAACCTGGGCTAGGGAAGAAATATAATTGGCTAACAATACCTTTAAAATGTTCATTGTTTTAAGCTAAATAAGAAGGAGAACCCAAGAAAATCATATAGGCATCCTCCTGAATATTAAACTTCATCAGGCAATGAAAGGAGACAGAGACAGAGACCCACATTGGAGCACCGGACTGAAATCTCAAGGTCCAAATCAGGAGCAGAAGGAGAGAGAGCACAAGCAAGGAACTCAGGACCGCGAGGGTGCACCCATACACTGAGACAATGGGGATGTTCTATCAGGAACTCACCAAGGCCAGCTGGCCTGGGTCTGAAAAAGCCTGGGTCAAAACTGGTCTCGCTGAACATAGTGGACAAGGAGGACTATTGAGACCTCAAGAACAATGGCAACGGGTTTTTGATTCTACTG